>NW_026902637.1:0-300000 GCF_943734735.2 Anopheles gambiae | reverse complement strand
ATGACCTTGCATTTTCGTCAAAATTTCAACCATGGCCATAGGGACGGGTGAAAAAGCTCAAGTGATGAAGTTGGATGTTCCTTCAAATGGCCATAACTTCGTAGCCATGTGTCCTAGCGTGATGATTAAGACAGTTTTGGAAAGGTATTGAAGTGGTCTACAAGATCTGTACATTGATTGAACGATCAAAGTTACTTTCAGTGTAGTAAATGGCCTCTGAATGCATTGTACTCGGGAAAACCTGTCGATTTGAGCATGTATTTAAAGGGTAAAGTGACCCATTATGAAACTTTTTCATCGCCAAGATCCTTGTTATTGTGTCCCAGGGCTTTGGTTTGCTTATTCATGAAGGCCCAGTGACATAAAAACGATAATGGATGACCTTGCATTTTCGTCAAAATTTCAACCATGGCCATAGGGACGGGTGAAATAGCTCAAGTGATGAAGTTGGATGTTCCTTCAAATGGCCATAACCTCGTAGCCATGTGTCCTAGCGTGATGATTAAGACAGTTTTGGAAAGGTATTGAAGTGGTCTTCAAGATCTGTACATTGATTGAACGATCAAAGTTACTTTCAGTGTAGTAAATGGCCTCTGAATGCATTGTACTCGGGAAAACCTGTCGATTTGAGCATGTATTTAAAGGGTAAAGTGACCCATTATGAAACTTTTTCATCGCCAAGATCCTTGTTATTGTGTCCCAGGGCTTTGATTTGCTTATTCATGAAGGCCCAATGACATAAAAACGATAATGGATGACCTTGCATTTTCGTCAAAATTTCAACCATGGCCATAGGGACGGGTGAAAAAGCTCAAGTGATGTAGTTGGATGTTCCTTCAAATGGCCATAACTTCGTAGCCATGTGTCCTTGCGTGATGATTAAGACAGTTTTGTAAAGGTATTGAAGTGGTCTACAAGATCTGTACAAAGGTTAAAAGATCAAATTCATTTTTAGTCTAGTATATCGCCCCTGAATGCATTGTACTCGGGAAAACCTGTCAATTTGAGCATGTGTTTAAAGGGTATTATGAAACTTTTTCATCGCCAAGATCCTTGTTATTGTGTCCCAGGGCTTTGATTTGCTTATTCATGAAGGCCCAATGACATAAAAACGATAATGGATGACCTTGCATTTTCGTCAAAATTTCAACCATGGCCATAGGGACGGGTGAAAAAGCTCAAGTGATGTAGTTGGATGTTCCTTCAAATGGCCGTAACCTCGTAGCCATGTGTCCTAGCGTGATGATTAAGACAGTTTTGGAAAGGTATTGAAGTGGTCTACAAGATCTGTACATTGATTGAAAGATCAAAGTCACTTTCAGTGTAGTAAATGGCCTCTGAATGCATTGTACTCGGGACAACCTGTCGATTTGCGCATGTATTTAAAGGGTAAAGTGACCCATTATGAAACTTTTTCATCGCCAAGATCCTTGTTATTGTGTCCCAGGGCTTTGATTTGCTTATTCATGAAGGCCCAATGACATTAAAACGATAATGGATGACCTTGCATTTTCGTCAAAATTTCAACCATGGCCATAGGGACGGGTGAAAAAGCTCAAGTGATGTAGTTGGATGTTCCTTCAAATGGCCATAACTTCGTAGCCATGTGTCCTTGCGTGATGATTAAGACAGTTTTGGAAAGGTATTGAAGTGTTCTACAAGATCTGTACAAAGGTTAAAAGATCAAATTCATTTTTACTCTAGTAAATCGCATCTGAATGCATTGTACTCGGGAAAACCTGTCAATTTGAGCATGTGTTTAAAGGGTATTATGAAACTTTTTCATCGCCAAGATCCTTGTTATTGTGTCCCAGGGCTTTGGTTTGCTTATTCATGAAGGCCCAGTGACATAAAAACGATAATGGATGACCTTGCATTTTCGTCAAAATTTCAACCATGGCCATAGGGACGGGTGAAATAGCTCAAGTGATGTAGTTGGATGTTCCTTCAAATGGCCATAACTTCGTAGCCATGTGTCCTAGCGTGATGATTAAGGCAGTTTTGGAAAGGTATTGAAGTGGTCTACAAGATCTGTACATTGATTGAACGATCAAAGTCACTTTCAGTGTAGTAAATGGCCTCTGAATGCATTGTACTCGGGAAAACCTGTCGATTTGAGCATGTATTTAAAGGGTAAAGTGACCCATTATGAAACTTTTTCATCGCCAAGATCCTTGTTATTGTGTCCCAGGGCTTTGGTTTGCTTATTCATGAAGGCCCAGTGACATAAAAACGATAATGGATGACCTTGCATTTTCGTCAAAATTTCAACCATGGCCATAGGGACGGGTGAAATAGCTCAAGTGATGAAGTTTTATGTTCCTTCAAATGGCCATAACCTCGTAGCCATGTGTCCTAGCGTGATGATTAAGACAGTTTTGGAAAGGTATTGAAGTGGTCTACAAGATCTGTACATTGATTGAACGATCAAAGTCACTTTCAGTGTAGTAAATGACCTCTGAATGCATTGTACTCGGGAAAACCTGTCGATTTGAGCATGTATTTAAAGGGTAAAGTGACCCATTATGAAACTTTTTCATCGCCAAGATCCTTGTTATTGTGTCCCAGGGCTTTGATTTGCTTATTCATGAAGGCCCAATGACATAAAAACGATAATGGATGACCTTGCATTTTCGTCAAAATTTCAACCATGGCCATAGGGACGGGTGAAATAGCTCAAGTGATGTAGTTGGATGTTCCTTCAAATGGCCATAACTTCGTAGCCATGTGTCCTAGCATGATGATTAAGACAGTTTTGGAAAGGTATTGAAGTGTTCTACAAGATCTGTACAAAGGTTAAAAGATCAAATTCATTTTTAGTCTAGTAAATCGCCTCTGAATGCATTGTACTCGGGAAAACCTGTCAATTTGAGCATGTGTTTAAAGGGTATTATGAAACTTTTTCATCGCCAAGATCCTTGTTATTGTGTCCCAGGGCTTTGGTTTGCTTATTAATTAAGGCGCAATGACATAAAAACGATAATGGATGACCTTGCATTTTCGTCAAAATTTCAACCATGGCCATAGGGACGGGTGAAATAGCTCAAGTGATGTAGTTGGATGTTCCTTCAAATGGCCATAACTTCGTAGCCATGTGTCCTTGCATGATGATTAAGACAGTTTTGGAAAGGTATTGAAGTGTTCTACAAGATCTGTACAAAGGTTAAAAGATCAAATTCATTTTTAGTCTAGTAAATCGCCTCTGAATGCATTGTACTCGGGAAAACCTGTCAATTTGAGCATGTGTTTAAAGGGTATTATGAAACTTTTTCATCGCCAAGATCCTTGTTATTGTGTCCCAGGGCTTTGGTTTGCTTATTCATGAAGGCCCAATGACATAAAAACGATAATGGATGACCTTGCATTTTCGTCAAAATTTCAACCATGGCCATAGGGACGGGTGAAAAAGCTCAAGTGATGTAGTTGGATGTTCCTTCAAATGGCCATAACTTCGTAGCCATGTGTCCTAGCGTGATGATTAAGACAGTTTTGGAAAGGTATTGAAGTGGTCTACAAGATCTGTACATAGGTTTAAAGATCAAATTCACTTTTAGTCTAGTAAATGGCCTCTGAATGCATTGTACTCGGGAAAACCTGTCAATTTGAGCATGTGTTTAAAGGGTATTATGAAACTTTTTCATCGCCAAGATCCTTGTTATTGTGTCCCAGGGCTTTGGTTTGCTTATTCATGAAGGCCCAATGACATAAAAACGATAATGGATGACCTTGCATTTTCGTCAAAATTTCAACCATGGCCATAGGGACGGGTGAAAAAGCTCAAGTGATGTAGTTGGATGTTCCTTCAAATGGCCATAGCTTCGTAGCCATGTGGCCTAGCGTGATGATTAAGACAGTTTTGGAAAGGTATTGAAGTGGTCTACAAGATCTGTACATTGATTGAACGATCAAAGTCACTTTCAGTGTAGTAAATGGCCTCTGAATGCATTGTACTCGGGAAAACCTTGCGATTTGAGCATGTATTTAAAGGGTAAAGTGACCCATTATGAAACTTTTTCATCGCCAAGATCCTTGTTATTGTGTCCCAGGGCTTTGGTTTGCTTATTCATGAAGGCTCAATGACATAAAAACGATAATGGATGACCTTGCATTTTCGTCAAAATTTCAACCATGGCCATAGGGACGGGTGAAATAGCTCAAGTGATGTAGTTGGATGTTCCTTCAAATGGCCATAACTTCGTAGCCATGTGTCCTTGCGTGATGATTAAGACAGTTTTGGAAAGGTATTGAAGTGTTCTACAAGATCTGTACAAAGGTTAAAAGATCAAATTCATTTTTAGTCTAGTAAATCGCCTCTGAATGCATTGTACTCGGGAAAACCTGTCAATTTGAGCATGTGTTTAAAGGGTATTATGAAACTTTTTCATCGCCAAGATCCTTGTTATTGTGTCCCAGGGCTTTGGTTTGCTTATTCATGAAGGCCCAGTGACATAAAAACGATAATGGATGACCTTGCATTTTCGTCAAAATTTCAACCATGGCCATAGGGACGGGTGAAATAGCTCAAGTGATGTAGTTGGATGTTCCTTCAAATGGCCATAACTTCGTAGCCATGTGTCCTAGCATGATGATTAAGACAGTTTTGGAAAGGTATTGAAGTGTTCTACAAGATCTGTACATTGATTGAAAGATCAAAGTCACTTTCAGTGTAGTAAATGGCCTCTGAATGCATTGTACTCGGGAAAACCTGTCGATTTGCGCATGTATTTAAAGGGTAAAGTGACTCATTATGAAACTTTTTCATCGCCAAGATCCTTGTTATTGTGTCCCAGGGCTTTGATTTGCTTATTCATGAAGGCCCAATGACATAAAAACGATAATGGATGACCTTGCATTTTCGTCAAAATTTCAACCATGGCCATAGGGACGGGTGAAAAAGCTCAAGTGATGTAGTTGGATGTTCCTTCAAATGGCCATAACTTCGTAGCCATGTGTCCTTGCGTGATGATTAAGACAGTTTTGGAAAGGTATTGAAGTGTTCTACAAGATCTGTACAAAGGTTAAAAGATCAAATTCATTTTTAGTCTAGTAAATCGCATATGAATGCATTGTACTCGGGAAAACCTGTCAATTTGAGCATGTGTTTAAAGGGTATTATGAAACTTTTTCATCGCCAAGATCCTTGTTATTGTGTCCCAGGGCTTTGGTTTGCTTATTCATGAAGGCCCAGTGACATAAAAACGATAATGGATGACCTTGCATTTTCGTCAAAATTTCAACCATGGCCATAGGGACGGGTGAAATAGCTCAAGTGATGTAGTTGGATGTTCCTTCAAATGGCCATAACTTCGTAGCCATGTGTCCTAGCATGATGATTAAGACAGTTTTGGAAAGGTATTGAAGTGTTCTACAAGATCTGTACATTGATTGAAAGATCAAAGTCACTTTCAGTGTAGTAAATGGCCTCTGAATGCATTGTACTCGGGAAAACCTGTCGATTTGAGCATGTATTTAAAGGGTAAAGTGACCCATTATGAAACTTTTTCATCGCCAAGATCCTTGTTATTGTGTCCCAGGGCTTTGATTTGCTTATTCATGAAGGCCCAATGACATAAAAACGATAATGGATGACCTTGCATTTTCGTCAAAATTTCAACCATGGCCATAGGGACGGGTGAAAAAGCTCAAGTGATGTAGTTGGATGTTCCTTCAAATGGCCATAACTTCGTAGCCATGTGTCCTTGCGTGATGATTAAGACAGTTTTGGAAAGGTATTGAAGTGTTCTACAAGATCTGTACAAAGGTTAAAAGATCAAATTCATTTTTAGTCTAGTAAATCGCATCTGAATGCATTGTACTCGGGAAAACCTGTCAATTTGAGCATGTGTTTAAAGGGTATTATGAAACTTTTTCATCGCCAAGATCCTTGTTATTGTGTCCCAGGGCTTTGGTTTGCTTATTCATGAAGGCCCAGTGACATAAAAACGATAATGGATGACCTTGCATTTTCGTCAAAATTTCAACCATGGCCATAGGGACGGGTTAGAAAGCTCAAGTGATGTAGTTGGATGTTCCTTCAAATGGCCATAACTTCGTAGCCATGTGTCCTAGCATGATGATTAAGACAGTTTTGGAAAGGTATTGAAGTGTTCTACAAGATCTGTACAAAGGTTAAAAGATCAAATTCATTTTTAGTCTAGTAAATCGCCTCTGAATGCATTGTACTCGGGAAAACCTGTCAATTTGAGCATGTGTTTAAAGGGTATTATGAAACTTTTTCATCGCCAAGATCCTTGTTATTGTGTCCCAGGGCTTTGGTTTGCTTATTCATGAAGGCTCAATGACATAAAAACGATAATGGATGACCTTGCATTTTCGTCAAAATTTCAACCATGGCCATAGGGACGGGTGAAAAAGCTCAAGTGATGTAGTTGGATGTTCCTTCAAATGGCCATAACCTCGTAGCCATGTGTCCTTGCGTGATGATTAAGACAGTTTTGGAAAGGTATTGAAGTGTTCTACAAGATCTGTACAAAGGTTAAAAGATCAAATTCATTTTTACTCTAGTAAATCGCCTCTGAATGCATTGTACTCGGGAAAACCTGTCAATTTGAGCATGTGTTTAAAGGGTATTATGAAACTTTTTCATCGCCAAGATCCTTGTTATTGTGTCCCAGGGCTTTGGTTTGCTTATTCATGAAGGCCCAGTGACATAAAAACGATAATGGATGACCTTGCATTTTCGTCAAAATTTCAACCATGGCCATAGGGACGGGTGAAAAAGCTCAAGTGATGTAGTTGGATGTTCCTTCAAATGGCCATAACTTCGTAGCCATGTGTCCTTGCGTGATGATTAAGACAGTTTTGGAAAGGTATTGAAGTGTTCTACAAGATCTGTACAAAGGTTAAAAGACCAAATTCATTTTTAGTCTAGTAAATCGCCTCTGAATGCATTGTACTCGGGAAAACCTGTCAATTTGAGCATGTGTTTAAAGGGTATTATGAAACTTTTTCATCGCCAAGATCCTTGTTATTGTGTCCCAGGGCTTTGGTTTGCTTATTCATGAAGGCCCAGTGACATAAAAACGATAATGGATGACCTTGCATTTTCGTCAAAATTTCAACCATGGCCATAGGGACGGGTGAAATAGCTCAAGTGATGTAGTTGGATGTTCCTTCAAATGGCCATAACTTCGTAGCCATGTGTCCTAGCATGATGATTAAGACAGTTTTGGAAAGGTATTGAAGTGTTCTACAAGATCTGTACAAAGGTTAAAAGATCAAATTCATTTTTAGTCTAGTAAATCGCCTCTGAATGCATTGTACTCGGGAAAACCTGTCAATTTGAGCATGTGTTTAAAGGGTATTATGAAACTTTTTCATCGCCAAGATCCTTGTTATTGTGTCCCAGGGCTTTGGTTTGCTTATTCATGAAGGCCCAGTGACATAAAAACGATAATGGATGACCTTGCATTTTCGTCAAAATTTCAACCATGGCCATAGGGACGGGTGAAATAGCTCAAGTGATGTAGTTGGATGTTCCTTCAAATGGCCATAACCTCGTAGCCATGCGTCCTAGCGTGATGATTAAGACAGTTTTGGAAAGGTATTGAAGTGGTCTACAAGATCTGTACATTGATTGAAAGATCAAAGTCACTTTCAGTGTAGTAAATGGCCTCTGAATGCATTGTACTCGGGAAAACCTGTCGATTTGAGCATGTATTTAAAGGGTAAAGTGACTCATTATGAAACTTTTTTATCGCCAAGATCCTTGTTTTTGTGTCCCAGGGCTTTGGTTTGCTTATTCATGAAGGCCCAGTGACATAAAAACGATAATGGATGACCTTGCATTTTCGTCAAAATTTCAACCATGGCCATAGGGACGGGTGAAATAGCTCAAGTGATGTAGTTGGATGTTCCTTCAAATGGCCATAACTTCGTAGCCATGTGTCCTAGCGTGATGATTAAGACAGTTTTGGAAAGGTATTGAAGTGGTCTACAAGATCTGTACATTGATTGAAAGATCAAAGTCACTTTCAGTGTAGTAAATGGCCTCTGAATGCATTGTACTCGGGAAAACCTGTCGATTTGAGCATGTGTTTAAAGGGTATTATGAAACTTTTTCATCGCCAAGATCCTTGTTATTGTGTCCCAGGGCTTTGGTTTGCTTATTCATGAAGGCCCAATGACATAAAAACGATAATGGATGACCTTGCATTTTCGTCAAAATTTCAACCATGGCCATAGGGACGGGTGAAATAGCTCAAGTGATGTAGTTGGATGTTCCTTCAAATGGCCATAACTTCGTAGCCATGTGTCCTTGCGTGATGATTAAGACAGTTTTGGAAAGGTATTGAAGTGTTCTACAAGATCTGTACAAAGGTTAAAAGAACAAATTCATTTTTAGTCTAGTAAATCGCCTCTGAATGCATTGTACTCGGGAAAACCTGTCAATTTGAGCATGTGTTTAAAGGGTATTATGAAACTTTTTCATCGCCAAGATCCTTGTTATTGTGTCCCAGGGCTTTGGTTTGCTTATTCATGAAGGCCCAGTGACATAAAAACGATAATGGATGACCTTGCATTTTCGTCAAAATTTCAACCATGGCCATAGGGACGGGTGAAATAGCTCAAGTGATGTAGTTGGATGTTCCTTCAAATGGCCATAACCTCGTAGCCATGCGTCCTAGCGTGATGATTAAGACAGTTTTGGAAAGGTATTGAAGTGGTCTACAAGATCTGTACATTGATTGAAAGATCAAAGTCACTTTAAGTGTAGTAAATGGCCTCTGAATGCATTGTACTCGGGAAAACCTGTCGATTTGAGCATGTATTTAAAGGGTAAAGTGACCCATTATGAAACTTTTTCATCGCCAAGATCCTTGTTATTGTGTCCCAGGGCTTTGGTTTGCTTATTCATGAAGGCTCAATGACATAAAAACGATAATGGATGACTTTGCATTTTCGTCAAAATTTCAACCATGGCCATAGGGACGGGTGAAAAAGCTCAAGTGATGTAGTTGGATGTTCCTTCAAATGGCCATAACTTCGTAGCCATGTGTCCTTGCGTAATGATTAAGACAGTTTTGGAAAGGTATTGAAGTGTTCTACAAGATCTGTACAAAGGTTAAAAGATCAAATTCATTTTTAGTCTAGTAGATCGCCTCTGAATGCATTGTACTCGGGAAAACCTGTCAATTTGAGCATGTGTTTAAAGGGTATTATGAAACTTTTTCATCGCCAAGATCCTTGTTATTGTGTCCCAGGGCTTTGGTTTGCTTATTCATGAAGGCCCAGTGACATAAAAACGATAATGGATGACCTTGCATTTTCGTCAAAATTTCAACCATGGCCATAGGGACGGGTGAAATAGCTCAAGTGATGTAGTTGGATGTTCCTTCAAATGGCCATAACTTCGTAGCCATGTGTCCTTGCGTAATGATTAAGACAGTTTTGGAAAGGTATTGAAGTGTTCTACAAGATCTGTACAAAGGTTAAAAGATCAAATTCATTTTTAGTCTAGTAAATCGCCTCTGAATGCATTGTACTCGGGAAAACCTGTCAATTTGAGCATGTGTTTAAAGGGTATTATGAAACTTTTTCATCGCCAAGATCCTTGTTATTGTGTCCCAGGGCTTTGGTTTGCTTATTCATGAAGGCCCAGTGACATAAAAACGATAATGGATGACTTTGCATTTTCGTCAAAATTTCAACCATGGCCATAGGGACGGGTGAAATAGCTGAAGTGATGTAGTTGGATGTTCCTTCAAATGGCCATAACTTCGTAGCCATGTGTCCTTGCGTGATGATTAAGACAGTTTTGGAAAGGTATTGAAGTGTTCTACAAGATCTGTACAAAGGTTAAAAGATCAAATTAATTTTTAGTCTAGTAAATCGCCTCTGAATGCATTGTACTCGGGAAAACCTGTCAATTTGAGCATGTGTTTAAAGGGTATTATGAAACTTTTTCATCGCCAAGATCCTTGTTATTGTGTCCCAGGGCTTTGGTTTGCTTATTCATGAAGGCCCAATGACATAAAAACGATAATGGATGACCTTGCATTTTCGTCAAAATTTCAACCATGGCCATAGGGACGGGTGAAATAGCTCAAGTGATGTAGTTGGATGTTCCTTCAAATGGCCATAACTTCGTAGCCATGTGTCCTTGCGTGATGATTAAGACAGTTTTGGAAAGGTATTGAAGTGTTCTACAAGATCTGTACAAAGGTTAAAAGAACAAATTCATTTTTAGTCTAGTAAATCGCCTCTGAATGCATTGTACTCGGGAAAACCTGTCAATTTGAGCATGTGTTTAAAGGGTATTATGAAACTTTTTCATCGCCAAGATCCTTGTTATTGTGTCCCAGTGCTTTGGTTTGCTTATTCATGAAGGTGCAATGACATAAAAACGATAATGGATGACCTTGCATTTTCGTCAAAATTTCAACCATGACCATAGGGACGGGTGAAAAAGCTCAAGTGATGTAGTTGGATGTTCCTTCAAATGGCCATAACTTCGTAGCCATGTGTCCTTGCGTGATGATTAAGACAGTTTTGGAAAGGTATTGAAGTGTTCTACAAGATCTGTACAAAGGTTAAAAGATCAAATTCATTTTTACTCTAGTAAATCGCCTCTGAATGCATTGTACTCGGGAAAACCTGTCAATTTGAGCATGTGTTTAAAGGGTATTATGAAACTTTTTCATCGCCAAGATCCTTGTTATTGTGTCCCAGGGCTTTGGTTTGCTTATTCATGAAGGCTCAATGACATAAAAACGATAATGGATGACCTTGCATTTTCGTCAAAATTTCAACCATGGCCATAGGGACGGGTGAAATAGCTCAAGTGATGTAGTTGGATGTTCCTTCAAATGGCCATAACTTCGTAGCCATGTGTCCCTGCGTGATGATTAAGACAGTTTTGGAAAGGTATTGAAGTGTTCTACAAGATCTGTACAAAGGTTAAAAGATCAAATTCATTTTTAGTCTAGTAAATCGCCTCTGAATGCATTGTACTCGGGATAACCTGTCAATTTGAGCATGTGTTTAAAGGGTATTATGAAACTTTTTCATCGCCAAGATCCTTGTTATTGTGTCCCAGGGCTTTGGTTTGCTTATTCATGAAGGCCCAGTGACATAAAAACGATAATGGATGACCTTGCATTTTCGTCAAAATTTCAACCATGACCATAGGGACGGGTGAAAAAGCTCAAGTGATGTAGTTGGATGTTCCTTCAAATGGCCATAACTTCGTAGCCATGTGTCCTTGCGTGATGATTAAGACAGTTTTGGAAAGGTATTGAAGTGTTCTACAAGATCTGTACATTGATTGAACGATCAAAGTCATTTCCAGTGTAGTAAATGGCCTCTGAATGCATTGTACTCGGGAAAACCTGTCGATTTGAGCATGTATTTAAAGGGTAAAGTGACCCATTATGAAACTTTTTCATCGCCAAGATCCTTGTTATTGTGTCCCAGGGCTTTGATTTGCTTATTCATGAAGGCCCAATGACATAAAAACGATAATGGATGACTTTGCATTTTCGTCAAAATTTCAACCATGGCCATAGGGACGGGTGAAAAAGCTCAAGTGATGTAGTTGGATGTTCCTTCAAATGGCCATAACTTCGTAGCCATGTGTCCTTGCGTGATGATTAAGACAGTTTTGGAAAGGTATTGAAGTGTTCTACAAGATCTGTACAAAGGTTAAAAGATCAAATTCAGTTTTAGTCTAGTAGATCGCCTCTGAATGCATTGTACTCGGGAAAACCTGTCAATTTGAGCATGTGTTTAAAGGGTATTATGAAACTTTTTCATCGCCAAGATCCTTGTTATTGTGTCCCAGGGCTTTGGTTTGCTTATTCATGAAGGCCCAGTGACATAAAAACGATAATGGATGACCTTGCATTTTCGTCAAAATTTCAACCATGACCATAGGGACGGGTGAAATAGCTCAAGTGATGTAGTTGGATGTTCCTTCAAATGGCCATAACTTCGTAGCCATGTGTCCTAGCATGATGATTAAGACAGTTTTGGAAAGGTATTGAAGTGTTCTACAAGATCTGTACAAAGGTTAAAAGATCAAATTCATTTTTAGTCTAGTAAATCGCCTCTGAATGCATTGTACTCGGGAAAACCTGTCAATTTGAGCATGTGTTTAAAGGGTATTATGAAACTTTTTCATCGCCAAGATCCTTGTTATTGTGTCCCAGGGCTTTGGTTTGCTTATTCATGAAGGCCCAATGACATAAAAACGATAATGGATGACCTTGCATTTTCGTCAAAATTTCAACCATGGCCATAGGGACGGGTGAAAAAGCTCAAGTGATGTAGTTGGATGTTCCTTCAAATGGCCATAACTTCGTAGCCATGTGTCCTTGCGTGATGATTAAGACAGTTTTGGAAAGGTATTGAAGTGTTCTACAAGATCTGTACAAAGGTTAAAAGATCAAATTCATTTTTAGTCTAGTAGATCGCCTCTGAATGCATTGTACTCGGGAAAACCTGTCAATTTGAGCATGTGTTTAAAGGGTATTATGAAACTTTTTCATCGCCAAGATCCTTGTTATTGTGTCCCAGGGCTTTGGTTTGCTTATTCATGAAGGCCCAATGACATAAAAACGATAATGGATGACCTTGCATTTTCGTCAAAATTTCAACCATGGCCATAGGGACGGGTGAAATAGCTCAAGTGATGTAGTTGGATGTTCCTTCAAATGGCCATAACTTCATAGCCATGTGTCCTTGCGTGATGATTAAGACAGTTTTGGAAAGGTATTGAAGTGTTCTACAAGATCTGTAGAAAGGTTAAAAGATCAAATTCATTTTTAGTCTAGTAAATCGCCTCTGAATGCATTGTACTCGGGAAAACCTGTCAATTTGAGCATGTGTTTAAAGGGTATTATGAAACTTTTTCATCGCCAAGATCCTTGTTATTGTGTCCCAGGGCTTTGGTTTGCTTATTCATGAAGGCCCAATGACATAAAAACGATAATGGATGACCTTGCATTTTCGTCAAAATTTCAACCATGGCCATAGGGACGGGTGAAATAGCTCAAGTGATGTAGTTGGATGTTCCTTCAAATGGCCATAACTTCGTAGCCATGTGTCCTAGCATGATGATTAAGACAGTTTTGGAAAGGTATTGAGGTGTTCTACAAGATCTGTACAAAGGTTAAAAGATCAAATTCATTTTTAGTCTAGTAAATCGCCTCTGAATGCATTATACTCGGGAAAACCTGTCAATTTGAGCATGTGTTTAAACGGTATTATGAAACTTTTTCATCGCCAAGATCCTTGTTATTGTGTCCCAGGGCTTTGGTTTGCTTATTCATGAAGGCCCAATGACATAAAAACGATAATGGATGACCTTGCATTTTCGTCAAAATTTCAACCATGGCCATAGGGACGGGTGAAATAGCTCAAGTGATGTAGTTGGATGTTCCTTCAAATGGCCATAACTTCGTAGCCATGTGTCCTAGCATGATGATTAAGACAGTTTTGGAAAGGTATTGAAGTGTTCTACAAGATCTGTACAAAGCTTAAAAGATCAAATTCATTTTTAGTCTAGTAAATGGCCTCTGAATGCATTGAACTCGGGAAAACCTGTCAATTTGAGCATGTGTTTAAAGGGTATTATGAAACTTTTTCATCGCCAAGATCCTTGTTATTGTGTCCCAGGGCTTTGGTTTGCTTATTCATGAAGGCTCAATGACATAAAAACGATAATGGATGACCTTGCATTTTCGTCAAAATTTCAACCATGGCCATAGGGACGGGTGAAATAGCTCAAGTGATGTAGTTGGATGTTCCTTCAAATGGCCATAACTTCGTAGCCATGTGTCCTTGCGTGATGATTAAGACAGTTTTGGAAAGGTATTGAAGTGTTCTACAAGATCTGTACAAAGGTTAAAAGATCAAATTCATTTTTAGTCTAGTAAATCGCATCTGAATGCATTGTACTCGGGAAAACCTGTCAATTTGAGCATGTGTTTAAAGGGTATTATGAAACTTTTTCATCGCCAAGATCCTTGTTATTGTGTCCCAGGGCTTTGGTTTGCTTATTCATGAAGGCCCAATGACATAAAAACGATAATGGATGACCTTGCATTTTCGTCAAAATTTCAACCATGGCCATAGGGACGGGTGAAAAAGCTCAAGTGATGTAGTTGGATGTTCCTTCAAATGGCCATAACTTCGTAGCCATGTGTCCTAGCGTGATGATTAAGACAGTTTTGGAAAGGTATTGAAGTGGTCTACAAGATCTGTACATAGGTTTAAAGATCAAATTCACTTTTAGTCTAGTAAATCGCCTCTGAATGCATTGTACTCGGGAAAACCTGTCAATTTGAGCATGTGTTTAAAGGGTATTATGAAACTTTTTCATCGCCAAGATCCTTGTTATTGTGTCCCAGGGCTTTGGTTTGCTTATTCATGAAGGCGCAATGACATAAAAACGATAATGGATGACCTTGCATTTTCGTCAAAATTTCAACCATGGCCATAGGGACGGGTGAAAAAGCTCAAGTGATGTAGTTGGATGTTCCTTCAAATGGCCATAACTTCGTAGCCATGTGTCCTTGCGTGATGATTAAGACAGTTTTGGAAAGGTATTGAAGTGTTCTACAAGATCTGTACAAAGGTTAAAAGAACAAATTCATTTTTAGTCTAGTAAATCGCCTCTGAATGCATTGTACTCGGGAAAACCTGTCAATTTGAGCATGTGTTTAAAGGGTATTATGAAACTTTTTCATCGCTAAGATCCTTGTTATTGTGTCCCAGGGCTTTGGTTTGCTTATTCATGAAGGCGCAATGACATAAAAACGATAATGGATGACCTTGCATTTTCGTCAAAATTTCAACCATGGCCATAGGGACGGGTTAGAAAGCTCAAGTGATGTAGTTGGATGTTCCTTCAAATGGCCATAACTTCGTAGCCATGTGTCCTAGCATGATGACTAAGACAGTTTTGGAAAGGTATTGAAGTGTTCTACAAGATCTGTACATTGATTGAAAGATCAAAGTCTTTTTCAGTGTAGTAAATGGCCTCTGAATGCATTGTACTCGGGAAAACCTGTCGATTTGCGCATGTATTTAAAGGGTAAAGTGACTCATTATGAAACTTTTTCATCGCCAAGATCCTTGTTATTGTGTCCCAGGGCTTTGATTTGCTTATTCATGAAGGCCCAATGACATAAAAACGATAATGGATGACTTTGCATTTTCGTCAAAATTTCAACCATGGCCAAAGGGACGGGTGAAATAGCTCAAGTGATGTAGTTGGATGTTCCTTCAAATGGCCATAACTTCGTAGCCATGTGTCCTTGCGTGATGATTAAGACAGTTTTGGAAAGGTATTGAAGTGGTCTACAAGATCTGTACATTGATTGAACGATCAAAGTCACTTTCAGTGTAGTAAATGGCCTCTGAATGCATTGTACTCGGGAAAACCTGTCGATTTGAGCATGTATTTAAAGGGTAAAGTGACCCATTATGAAACTTTTTCATCGCCAAGATCCTTGTTATTGTGTCCCAGGGCTTTGATTTGCTTATTCATGAAGGCCCAATGACATAAAAACGATAATGGATGACCTTGCATTTTCGTCAAAATTTCAACCATGGCCATAGGGACGGGTGAAATAGCTCAAGTGATGTAGTTGGATGTTCCTTCAAATGGCCATAACTTCGTAGCCATGTGTCCTAGCATGATGATTAAGACAGTTTTGGAAAGGTATTGAAGTGTTCTACAAGATCTGTACAAAGGTTAAAAGATCAAATTCATTTTTAGTCTAGTAAATGGCCTCTGAATGCATTGTACTCGGGAAAACCTGTCAATTTGAGCATGTGTTTAAAGGGTATTATGAAACTTTTTCATCGCCAAGATCCTTGTTATTGTGTCCCAGGGCTTTGGTTTGCTTATTCATGAAGGCCCAATGACATAAAAACGATAATGGATGACCTTGCATTTTCGTCAAAATTTCAACCATGGCCATAGGGACGGGTGAAATAGCTCAAGTGATGTAGTTGGATGTTCCTTCAAATGGCCATAACTTCGTAGCCATGTGTCCTAGCATGATGATTAAGACAGTTTTGGAAAGGTATTGAAGTGTTCTACAAGATCTGTACAAAGGTTAAAAGATCAAATTCACTTTTAGTCTAGTAAATGGCCTCTGAATGCATTGTACTCGGGAAAACCTGTCAATTTGAGCATGTGTTTAAAGGGTATTATGAAACTTTTTCATCGCCAAGATCCTTGTTATTGTGTCCCAGGGCTTTGGTTTGCTTATTCATGAAGGCCCAATGACATAAAAACGATAATGGATGACCTTGCATTTTCGTCAAAATTTCAACCATGGCCATAGGGACGGGTGAAATAGCTCAAGTGATGTAGTTGGATGTTCCTTCAAATGGCCATAACTTCGTAGCCATGTGTCCTAGCATGATGATTAAGACAGTTTTGGAAAGGTATTGAAGTGTTCTACAAGATCTGTACAAAGGTTAAAAGATCAAATTCATTTTTAGTCTAGTAAATCGCATCTGAATGCATTGTACTCGGGGAAACCTGTCAATTTGAGCATGTGTTTAAAGGGTATTATGAAACTTTTTCATCGCCAAGATCCTTGTTATTGTGTCCCAGGGCTTTGGTTTGCTTATTCATGAAGGCCCAATGACATAAAAACGATAATGGATGACCTTGCATTTTCGTCAAAATTTCAACCATGGCCATAGGGACGGGTGAAATAGCTCAAGTGATGTAGTTGGATGTTCCTTCAAATGGCCATAACTTCGTAGCCATGTGTCCTAGCATGATGATTAAGACAGTTTTGGAAAGGTATTGAAGTGTTCTACAAGATCTGTACAAAGCTTAAAAGATCAAATTCATTTTTAGTCTAGTAAATCGCATCTGAATGCATTGTACTCGGGAAAACCTGTCAATTTGAGCATGTGTTTAAAGGGTATTATGAAACTTTTTCATCGCCAAGATCCTTGTTATTGTGTCCCAGGGCTTTGATTTGCTTATTCATGAAGGCCCAATGACATAAAAACGATAATGGATGACCTTGCATTTTCGTCAAAATTTCAACCATGGCCATAGGGACGGGTGAAATAGCTCAAGTGATGTAGTTGGATGTTCCTTCAAATGGCCATAACCTCGTAGCCATGTGTCCTTGCGTGATGATTAAGACAGTTTTGGAAAGGTATTGAAGTGGTCTACAAGATCTGTACAAAGGTTAAAAGATCAAATTCATTTTTAGTCTAGTATATCGCCCCTGAATGCATTGTACTCGGGAAAACCTGTCAATTTGAGCATGTGTTGAAAGGGTATTATGAAACTTTTTCATCGCCAAGATCCTTGTTATTGTGTCCCAGGGCTTTGATTTGCTTATTCATGAAGGCCCAATGACATAAAAACGATAATGGATGATCTTGCATTTTCGTCAAAATTTCAACCATGGCCATAGGGACGGGTGAAAAAGGTCAAGTGATGTAGTTGGATGTTCCTTCAAATGGCCATAACCTCGTAGCCATGTGTCCTAGCGTGATGATTAAGACAGTTTTGGAAAGGTATTGAAGTGGTCTACAAGATCTGTACATTGATTGAAAGATCAAAGTCACTTTCAGTGTAGTAAATGGCCTCTGAATGCATTGTACTCGGGACAACCTGTCGATTTGCGCATGTATTTAAAGGGTAAAGTGACCCATTATGAAACTTTTTCATCGCCAAGATCCTTGTTATTGTGTCCCAGGGCTTTGATTTGCTTATTCATGAAGGCCCAATGACATAAAAACGATAATGGATGACCTTGCATTTTCGTCAAAATTTCAACCATGGCCATAGGGACGGGTGAAAAAGCTCAAGTGATGTAGTTGGATGTTCCTTCAAATGGCCATAACTTCGTAGCCATGTGACCTTGCGTGATGATTAAGACAGTTTTGGAAAGGTATTGAAGTGGTCTACAAGATCTGTACAAAGGTTAAAAGATCAAATTCATTTTTAGTCTAGTATATCGCCCCTGAATGCATTGTACTCGGGAAAACCTGTCAATTTGAGCATGTGTTTAAAGGGTATTATGAAACTTTTTCATCGCCAAGATCCTTGTTATTGTGTCCCAGGGCTTTGGTTTGCTTATTCATGAAGGCCCAGTGACATAAAAACGATAATGGATGACCTTGCATTTTCGTCAAAATTTCAACCATGGCCATAGGGACGGGTGAAATAGCTCAAGTGATGAAGTTGGATGTTCCTTCAAATGGCCATAACCTCGTAGCCATGTGTCCTAGCGTGATGATTAAGACAGTTTTGGAAAGGTATTGAAGTGGTCTACAAGATCTGTACATTGATTGAACGATCAAAGTTACTTTCAGTGTAGTAAATGGCCTCTGAATGCATTGTACTCGGGAAAACCTGTCGATTTGAGCATGTATTTAAAGGGTAAAGTGACCCATTATGAAACTTTTTCATCGCCAAGATCCTTGTTATTGTGTCCCAGGGCTTTGATTTGCTTATTCATGAAGGCCCAATGACATTAAAACGATAATGGATGACCTTGCATTTTCGTCAAAATTTCAACCATGGCCAAAGGGACGGGTGAAATAGCTCATGTGATGTAGTTGGATGTTCCTTCAAATGGCCATAACCTCGTAGCCATGTGTCCTAGCGTGATGATTAAGACAGTTTTGGAAAGGTATTGAAGTGGTCTACAAGATCTGTACATTGATTGGAAGATCAAAGTCACTTTCAGTGTAGTAAATGGCCTCTGAATGCATTGTACTCGGGAAAACCTGTCGATTTGAGCATGTATTTAAAGGGTAAAGTGACCCATTATGAAACTTTTTCATCGCCAAGATCCTTGTTATTGTGTCCCAGGGCTTTGATTTGCTTATTCATGAAGGCCCAATGACATAAAAACGATAATGGATGACTTTGCATTTTCGTCAAAATTTCAACCATGGCCATAGGGACGGGTGAAAAAGCTCAAGTGATGTAGTTGGATGTTCCTTCAAATGGCCATAACTTCATAGCCATGTGTCCTTGCGTGATGATTAAGACAGTTTTGGAAAGGTATTGAAGTGTTCTACAAGATCTGTACAAAGGTTAAAAGATCAAATTCATTTTTAGTCTAGTAAATCGCCTCTGAATGCATTGTACTCGGGAAAACCTGTCAATTTGAGCATGTGTTTAAAGGGTATTATGAAACTTTTTCATCGCCAAGATCCTTGTTATTGTGTCCCAGGGCTTTGGTTTGCTTATTCATGAAGGCCCAATGACATAAAAACGATAATGGATGACCTTGCATTTTCGTCAAAATTTCAACCATGGCCATAGGGACGGGTGAAAAAGCTCAAGTGATGTAGTTGGATGTTCCTTCAAATGGCCATAACTTCGTAGCCATGTGTCCTTGCATGATGATTAAGACAGTTTTGGAAAGGTATTGAAGTGTTCTACAAGATCTGTACAAAGGGTAAAAGATCAAATTCATTTTTAGTCTAGTAAATCGCCTCTGAATGCATTGTACTCGGGAAAACCTGTCAATTTGAGCATGTGTTTAAAGGGTATTATGAAACTTTTTCATCGCCAAGATCCTTGTTATTGTGTCCCAGGGCTTTGGTTTGCTTATTCATGAAGGCCCAATGACATAAAAACGATAATGGATGACCTTGCATTTTCGTCAAAATTTCAACCATGGCCATAGGGACGGGTGAAATAGCTCAAGTGATGTAGTTGGATGTTCCTTCAAATGGCCATAACTTCGTAGCCATGTGTCCTAGCATGATGATTAAGACAGTTTTGGAAAGGTATTGAGGTGTTCTACAAGATCTGTACAAAGGTTAAAAGATCAAATTCATTTTTAGTCTAGTAAATCGCCTCTGAATGCATTATACTCGGGAAAACCTGTCAATTTGAGCATGTGTTTAAAGGGTATTATGAAACTTTTTCATCGCCAAGATCCTTGTTATTGTGTCCCAGGGCTTTGGTTTGCTTATTCATGAAGGCCCAATGACATAAAAACGATAATGGATGACCTTGCATTTTCGTCAAAATTTCAACCATGGCCATAGGGACGGGTGAAATAGCTCAAGTGATGTAGTTGGATGTTCCTTCAAATGGCCATAACTTCGTAGCCATGTGTCCTTGCGTGATGATTAAGACAGTTTTGGAAAGGTATTGAAGTGTTCTACAAGATCTGTACAAAGGTTAAAAGATCAAATTCATTTTTAGTCTAGTAAATCGCATCTGAATGCATTGTACTCGGGAAAACCTGTCAATTTGAGCATGTGTTTAAAGGGTATTATGAAACTTTTTCATCGCCAAGATCCTTGTTATTGTGTCCCAGGGCTTTGGTTTGCTTATTCATGAAGGCCCAATGACATAAAAACGATAATGGATGACCTTGCATTTTCGTCAAAATTTCAACCATGGCCATAGGGACGGGTGAAAAAGCTCAAGTGATGTAGTTGGATGTTCCTTCAAATGGCCATAACTTCGTAGCCATGTGTCCTAGCGTGATGATTAAGACAGTTTTGGAAAGGTATTGAAGTGGTCTACAAGATCTGTACATAGGTTTAAAGATCAAATTCACTTTTAGTCTAGTAAATTGCCTCTGAATGCATTGTACTCGGGAAAACCTGTCAATTTGAGCATGTGTTTAAAGGGTATTATGAAACTTTTTCATCGCCAAGATCCTTGTTATTGTGTCCCAGGGCTTTGGTTTGCTTATTCATGAAGGCCCAATGACATAAAAACGATAATGGATGACCTTGCATTTTCGTCAAAATTTCAACCATGGCCATAGGGACGGGTGAAAAAGCTCAAGTGATGTAGTTGGATGTTCCTTCAAATGGCCATAACTTCGTAGCCATGTGTCCTTGCGTGATGATTAAGACAGTTTTGGAAAGGTATTGAAGTGTTCTACAAGATCTGTACAAAGGTTAAAAGATCAAATTCATTTTTAGTCTAGTAAATCGCCTCTGAATGCATTGTACTCGGGAAAACCTGTCAATTTGAGCATGTGTTTAAAGGGTATTATGAAACTTTTTCATCGCCAAGATCCTTGTTATTGTGTCCCAGGGCTTTGGTTTGCTTATTCATGAAGACCCAATGACAGAAAAACGATAATGGATGACCTTGCATTTTCGTCAAAATTTCAACCATGGCCATAGGGACGGGTGAAAAAGCTCATGTGATGTAGTTGGATGTTCCTTCAAATGGCCATAACTTCGTAGCCATGTGTCCTTGCGTGATGATTAAGACAGTTTTGGAAAGGTATTGAAGTGTTCTACAAGATCTGTACAAAGGTTAAAAGATCAAATTCATTTTTAGTCTAGTAAATCGCCTCTGAATGCATTGTACTCGGGAAAACCTGTCAATTTGAGCATGTGTTTAAAGGGTATTATGAAACTTTTTCATCGCCAAGATCCTTGTTATTGTGTCCCAGGGCTTTGGTTTGCTTATTCATGAAGGCCCAGTGACATAAAAACGATAATGGATGACCTTGCATTTTCGTCAAAATTTCAACCATGGCCATAGGGACGGGTGAAATAGCTCAAGTGATGTAGTTGGATGTTCCTTCAAATGGCCATAACTTCGTAGCCATGTGTCCTAGCGTGATGATTAAGACAGTTTTGGAAAGGTATTGAAGTGGTCTACAAGATCTGTACATTGATTGAAAGATCAAAGACACTTTCAGTGTAGTAAATGGCCTCTGAATGCATTGTACTCGGGAAAACCTGTCGATTTGAGCATGTATTTAAAGGGTAAAGTGACCCATTATGAAACTTTTTCATCGCCAAGATCCTTGTTATTGTGTCCCAGGGCTTTGATTTGCTTATTCATGAAGGCCCAATGACATAAAAACGATAATGGATGACCTTGCATTTTCGTCAAAATTTCAACCATGGCCATAGGGACGGGTGAAAAAGCTCAAGTGATGTAGTTGGATGTTCCTTCAAATGGCCATAACTTCGTAGCCATGTGTCCTTGCGTGATGATTAAGACAGTTTTGGAAAGGTATTGAAGTGTTCTACAAGATCTGTACAAAGGTTAAAAGATCAAATTCATTTTTAGTCTAGTAAATCGCATCTGAATGCATTGTACTCGGGAAAACCTGTCAATTTGAGCATGTGTTTAAAGGGTATTATGAAACTTTTTCATCGCCAAGATCCTTGTTATTGTGTCCCAGGGCTTTGGTTTGCTTATTCATGAAGGCCCAGTGACATAAAAACGATAATGGATGACCTTGCATTTTCGTCAAAATTTCAACCATGGCCATAGGGACGGGTGAAAAAGCTCAAGTGATGTAGTTGGATGTTCCTTCAAATGGCCATAACTTCGTAGCCATGTGTCCTAGCATGATGATTAAGACAGTTTTGGAAAGGTATTGAAGTGGTCTACAAGATCTGTACATTGATTGAAAGATCAAAGTCACTTTCAGTGTAATAAATGGCCTCTGAATGCATTGTACTCGGGAAAACCTGTCAATTTGAGCATGTGTTTAAAGGGTATTATGAAACTTTTTCATCGCCAAGATCCTTGTTATTGTGTCCCAGGGCTTTGGTTTGCTTATTCATGAAGGCGCAATGACATAAAAACGATAATGGATGACCTTGCATTTTCGTCAAAATTTCAACCATGGCCATAGGGACGGGTTAGAAAGCTCAAGTGATGTAGTTGGATGTTCCTTCAAATGGCCATAACTTCGTAGCCATGTGTCCTAGCATGATGATTAAGACAGTTTTGGAAAGGTATTGAAGTGGTCTACAAGATCTGTACATTGATTGAAAGATCAAAGTCACTTTCAGTGTAATAAATGGCCTCTGAATGCATTGTACTCGGGAAAACCTGTCGATTTGCGCATGTATTTAAAGGGTAAAGTGACTCATTATGAAACTTTTTCATCGCCAAGATCCTTGTTATTGTGTCCCAGGGCTTTGGTTTGCTTATTCATGAAGGTGCAATGACATAAAAACGATAATGGATGACCTTGCATTTTCGTCAAAATTTCAACCATGGCCATAGGGACGGGTGAAATAGCTCAAGTGATGTAGTTGGATGTTCCTTCAAATGGCCATAACCTCGTAGCCATGTGTCCTTGCGTGATGATTAAGACAGTTTTGGAAAGGTATTGAGGTGTTCTACAAGATCTGTACATTGATTGAAAGATCAAAGTCACTTTCAGTGTAATAAATGGCCTCTGAATGCATTGTACTCGGGAAAACCTGTCAATTTGAGCATGTGTTTAAAGGGTATTATGAAACTTTTTCATCGCCAAGATCCTTGTTATTGTGTCCCAGGGCTTTGGTTTGCTTATTCATGAAGGCGCAATGACATAAAAACGATAATGGATGACCTTGCATTTTCGTCAAAATTTCAACCATGGCCATAGGGACGGGTTAGAAAGCTCAAGTGATGTAGTTGGATGTTCCTTCAAATGGCCATAACTTCGTAGCCATGTGTCCTAGCATGATGATTAAGACAGTTTTGGAAAGGTATTGAAGTGGTCTACAAGATCTGTACATTGATTGAAAGATCAAAGTCACTTTCAGTGTAATAAATGGCCTCTGAATGCATTGTACTCGGGAAAACCTGTCGATTTGCGCATGTATTTAAAGGGTAAAGTGACTCATTATGAAACTTTTTCATCGCCAAGATCCTTGTTATTGTGTCCCAGGGCTTTGATTTGCTTATTCATGAAGCCCCAATGACATAAAAACGATAATGGATGACTTTGCATTTTCGTCAAAATTTCAACCATGGCCATAGGGACGGGTGAAAAAGCTCAAGTGATGTAGTTGGATGTTCCTTCAAATGGCCATAACCTCGTAGCCATGTGTCCTTGCGTGATGATTAAGACAGTTTTGGAAAGGTATTGAAGTGTTCTAGAAGATCTGTACAAAGGTTAAAAGATCAAATTCATTTTTAGTCTAGTAAATCGCCTCTGAATGCATTGTACTCGGGAAAACCTGTCAATTTGAGCATGTGTTTAAAGGGTATTATGAAACTTTTTCATCGCCAAGATCCTTGTTATTGTGTCCCAGGGCTTTGGTTTGCTTATTCATGAAGGCCCAATGACATAAAAACGATAATGGATGACCTTGCATTTTCGTCAAAATTTCAACCATGGCCATAGGGACGGGTGAAAAAGCTCAAGTGATGTAGTTGGATGTTCCTTCAAATGGCCATAACTTCGTAGCCATGTGTCCTTGCGTGATGATTAAGACAGTTTTGGAAAGGTATTGAAGTGGTCTACAAGATCTGTACAAAGGTTAAAAGATCAAATTCATTTTTAGTCTAGTAAATCGCCTCTGAATGCATTGTACTCGGGAAAACCTGTCAATTTGAGCATGTGTTTAAAGGGTATTATGAAACTTTTTCATCGCCAAGATCCTTGTTATTGTGTCCCAGGGCTTTGGTTTGCTTATTCATGAAGGCGCAATGACATAAAAACGATAATGGATGACCTTGCATTTTCGTCAAAATTTCAACCATGGCCATAGGGACGGGTTAGAAAGCTCAAGTGATGTAGTTGGATGTTCCTTCAAATGGCCATAACTTCGTAGCCATGTGTCCTAGCATGATGATTAAGACAGTTTTGGAAAGGTATTGAAGTGTTCTACAAGATCTGTACATTGATTGAAAGATCAAAGTCACTTTCAGTGTAGTAAATGGCCTTTGAATGCATTGTACTCGGGAAAACCTGTCGATTTGAGCATGTATTTAAAGGGTAAAGTGACCCATTATGAAACTTTTTCATCGCCAAGATCCTTGTTATTGTGTCCCAGGGCTTTGATTTGCTTATTCATGAAGGCCCAATGACATAAAAACGATAATGGATGACTTTGCATTTTCGTCAAAATTTCAACCATGGCCATAGGGACGGGTGAAAAAGCTCAAGTGATGTAGTTGGATGTTCCTTCAAATGGCCATAACTTCGTAGCCATGTGTCCTTGCGTGATGATTAAGACAGTTTTGGAAAGGTATTGAAGTGGTCTACAAGATCTGTACAAAGGTTAAAAGATCAAATTCATTTTTAGTCTAGTAAATCGCCTCTGAATGCATTGTACTCGGGAAAACCTGTCAATTTGAGCATGTGTTTAAAGGGTATTATGAAACTTTTTCATCGCCAAGATCCTTGTTATTGTGTCCCAGGGCTTTGGTTTGCTTATTCATGAAGGCGCAATGACATAAAAACGATAATGGATGACCTTGCATTTTCGTCAAAATTTCAACCATGGCCATAGGGACGGGTGAAATAGCTCAAGTGATGTAGTTGGATGTTCCTTCAAATGGCCATAACTTCGTAGCCATGTGTCCTAGCATGATGATTAAGACAGTTTTGGAAAGGTATTGAAGTGTTCTACAAGATCTGTACATTGATTGAAAGATCAAAGTCACTTTCAGTGTAGTAAATGGCCTTTGAATGCATTGTACTCGGGAAAACCTGTCGATTTGCGCATGTATTTAAAGGGTAAAGTGACTCATTATGAAACTTTTTCATCGCCAAGATCCTTGTTATTGTGTCCCAGGGCTTTGATTTGCTTATTCATGAAGCCCCAATGACATTAAAACGATAATGGATGACCTTGCATTTTCGTCAAAATTTCAACCATGGCCAAAGGGACGGGTGAAATAGCTCAAGTGATGTAGTTGGATGTTCCTTCAAATGGCCATAACCTCGTAGCCATATGTCCTTGCGTGATGATTAAGACAGTTTTGGAAAGGTATTGAAGTGTTCTAGAAGATCTGTACAAAGGTTAAAAGATCAAATTCATTTTTAGTCTAGTAAATCGCCTCTGAATGCATTGTACTCGGGAAAACCTGTCAATTTGAGCATGTGTTTAAAGGGTATTATGAAACTTTTTCATCGCCAAGATCCTTGTTATTGTGTCCCAGGGCTTTGGTTTGCTTATTCATGAAGGCCCAGTGACATAAAAACGATAATGGATGACCTTGCATTTTCGTCAAAATTTCAACCATGACCATAGGGACGGGTGAAATAGCTCAAGTGATGTAGTTGGATGTTCCTTCAAATGGCCATAACTTCGTAGCCATGTGTCCTAGCATGATGATTAAGACAGTTTTGGAAAGGTATTGAAGTGTTCTACAAGATCTGTACAAAGCTTAAAAGATCAAATTCATTTTTAGTCTAGTAAATCGCCTCTGAATGCATTGTACTCGGGAAAACCTGTCAATTTGAGCATGTGTTTAAAGGGTATTATGAAACTTTTTCATCGCCAAGATCCTTGTTATTGTGTCCCAGGGCTTTGGTTTGCTTATTCATGAAGGCCCAATGACATAAAAACGATAATGGATGACCTTGCATTTTCGTCAAAATTTCAACCATGGCCATAGGGACGGGTGAAAAAGCTCAAGTGATGTAGTTGGATGTTCCTTCAAATGGCCATAACTTCGTAGCCATGTGTCCTTGCGTGATGATTAAGACAGTTTTGGAAAGGTATTGAAGTGTTCTACAAGATCTGTACAAAGGTTAAAAGATCAAATTCATTTTTAGTCTAGTAAATCGCCTCTGAATGCATTGTACTCGGGAAAACCTGTAAATTTGAGCATGTGTTTAAAGGGTATTATGAAACTTTTTCATCGCCAAGATCCTTGTTATTGTGTCCCAGGGCTTTGGTTTGCTTATTCATGAAGGCCCAATGACATAAAAACGATAATGGATGACCTTGCATTTTCGTCAAAATTTCAACCATGGCCATAGGGACGGGTGAAAAAGCTCAAGTGATGTAGTTGGATGTTCCTTCAAATGGCCATAACTTCGTAGCCATGTGTCCTTGCGTGATGATTAAGACAGTTTTGGAAAGGTATTGAAGTGTTCTACAAGATCTGTACAAAGGTTAAAAGATCAAATTCATTTTTAGTCTAGTAAATCGCCTCTGAATGCATTGTACTCGGGAAAACCTGTCAATTTGAGCATGTGTTTAAAGGGTATTATGAAACTTTTTCATCGCCAAGATCCTTGTTATTGTGTCCCAGGGCTTTGGTTTGCTTATTCATGAAGGCCCAATGACATAAAAACGATAATGGATGACCTTGCATTTTCGTCAAAATTTCAACCATGGCCATAGGGACGGGTTAGAAAGCTCAAGTGATGTAGTTGGATGTTCCTTCAAATGGCCATAACTTCGTAGCCATGTGTCCTAGCATGATGATTAAGACAGTTTTGGAAAGGTATTGAAGTGTTCTACAAGATCTGTACAAAGGTTTAAAGATCAAATTCATTTTTAGTCTAGTAAATCGCCTCTGAATGCATTGTACTCGGGAAAACCTGTCAATTTGAGCATGTGTTTAAAGGGTATTATGAAACTTTTTCATCGCCAAGATCCTTGTTATTGTGTCCCAGGGCTTTGGTTTGCTTATTTATGAAGGCTCAATGACAAAAAAACGATAATGGATGACCTTGCATTTTCGTCAAAATTTCAACCATGGCCATAGGGACGGGTGAAATAGCTCAAGTGATGTAGTTGGATGTTCCTTCAAATGGCCATAACTTCGTAGCCATGTGTCCTTGCGTGATGATTAAGACAGTTTTGGAAAGGTATTGAAGTGTTATACAAGATCTGTACAAAGGTTAAAAGAACAAATTCATTTTTAGTCTAGTAAATCGCCTCTGAATGCATTGTACTCGGGAAAACCTGTCAATTTGAGCATGTGTTTAAAGGGTATTATGAAACTTTTTCATCGCCAAGATCCTTGTTATTGTGTCCCAGGGCTTTGGTTTGCTTATTCATGAAGGCCCAATGACATAAAAACGATAATGGATGACCTTGCATTTTCGTCAAAATTTCAACCATGGCCATAGGGACGGGTGAAATAGCTCAAGTGATGTAGTTGGATGTTCCTTCAAATGGCCATAACTTCGTAGCCATGTGTCCTTGCGTGATGATTAAGACAGTTTTGGAAAGGTATTGAAGTGTTATACAAGATCTGTACAAAGGTTAAAAGAACAAATTCATTTTTAGTCTAGTAAATCGCCTCTGAATGCATTGTACTCGGGAAAACCTGTCAATTTGAGCATGTGTTTAAAGGGTATTATGAAACTTTTTCATCGCCAAGATCCTTGTTATTGTGTCCCAGGGCTTTGGTTTGCTTATTCATGAAGGCCCAATGACATAAAAACGATAATGGATGACCTTGCATTTTCGTCAAAATTTCAACCATGGCCATAGGGACGGGTGAAATAGCTCAAGTGATGTAGTTGGATGTTCCTTCAAATGGCCATAACTTCGTAGCCATGTGTCCTAGCATGATGATTAAGACAGTTTTGGAAAGGTATTGAGGTGTTCTACAAGATCTGTACAAAGGTTAAAAGATCAAATTCATTTTTAGTCTAGTAAATCGCCTCTGAATGCATTATACTCGGGAAAACCTATCAATTTGAGCATGTGTTTAAAGGGTATTATGAAACTTTTTCATCGCCAAGATCCTTGTTATTGTGTCCCAGGGCTTTGGTTTGCTTATTCATGAAGGCCCAATGACATAAAAACGATAATGGATGACCTTGCATTTTCGTCAAAATTTCAACCATGGCCATAGGGACGGGTGAAATAGCTCAAGTGATGTAGTTGGATGTTCCTTCAAATGGCCATAACTTCGTAGCCATGTGTCCTAGCATGATGATTAAGACAGTTTTGGAAAGGTATTGAAGTGTTCTACAAGATCTGTACATAGCTTAAAAGATCAAATTCATTTTTAGTCTAGTAAATCGCCTCTGAATGCATTGTACTCGGGAAAACCTGTCAATTTGAGCATGTGTTTAAAGGGTATTATGAAACTTTTTCATCGCCAAGATCCTTGTTATTGTGTCCCAGGGCTTTGGTTTGCTTATTCATGAAGGCGCAATGACATAAAAACGATAATGGATGACCTTGCATTTTCGTCAAAATTTCAACCATGGCCATAGGGACGGGTTAGAAAGCTCAAGTGATGTAGTTGGATGTTCCTTCAAATGGCCATAACTTCGTAGCCATGTGTCCTAGCATGATGATTAAGACAGTTTTGGAAAGATATTGAAGTGTTCTACAAGATCTGTACAAAGGTTAAAAGATCAAATTCATTTTTAGTCTAGTAAATCGCCTCTGAATGCATTGTACTCGGGAAAACCTGTCAATTTGAGCATGTGTTTAAAGGGTATTATGAAACTTTTTCATCGCCAAGATCCTTGTTATTGTGTCCCAGGGCTTTGGTTTGCTTATTCATGAAGGCTCAATGACATTAAAACGATAATGGATGACCTTGCATTTTCGTCAAAATTTCAACCATGGCCATAGGGACGGGTGAAATAGCTCAAGTGATGTAGTTGGATGTTCCTTCAAATGGCCATAACTTCGTAGCCATGTGTCCTTGCGTGATGATTAAGACAGTATTGGAAAGGTATTGAAGTGGTCTACAAGATCTGTACATAGGTTTAAAGATCAAATTCACTTTTAGTCTAGTAAATGGCCTCTGAATGCATTGTACTCGGGAAAACCTGTCAATTTGAGCATGTGTTTAAAGGGTATTATGAAACTTTTTCATCGCCAAGATCCTTGTTATTGTGTCCCAGGGCTTTGGTTTGCTTATTCATTAAGGCGCAATGACATAAAAACGATAATGGATGACCTTGCATTTTCGTCAAAATTTCAACCATGGCCATAGGGACGGGTGAAATAGCTCAAGTGATGTAGTTGGATGTTCCTTCAAATGGCCATAACTTCGTAGCCATGTGTCCTTGCGTGATGATTAAGACAGTTTTGGAAAGGTATTGAAGTGTTCTACAAGATCTGTACAAAGGTTAAAAGATCAAATTCATTTTTAGTCTAGTAAATCGCCTCTGAATGCATTGTACTCGGGAAAACCTGTCAATTTGAGCATGTGTTTAAAGGGTATTATGAAACTTTTTCATCGCCAAGATCCTTGTTATTGTGTCCCAGGGCTTTGGTTTGCTTATTCATTAAGGCGCAATGACATAAAAACGATAATGGATGACCTTGCATTTTCGTCAAAATTTCAACCATGGCCATAGGGACGGGTGAAATAGCTCAAGTGATGTAGTTGGATGTTCCTTCAAATGGCCATAACTTCGTAGCCATGTGTCCTAGCATGATGATTAAGACAGTTTTGGAAAGGTATTGAAGTGTTCTACAAGATCTGTACAAAGGTTTAAAGATCAAATTCATTTTTACTCTAGTAAATCGCCTCTGAATGCATTGTACTCGGGAAAACCTGTCAATTTGAGCATGTGTTTAAAGGGTATTATGAAACTTTTTCATCGCCAAGATCCTTGTTATTGTGTCCCAGGGCTTTGGTTTGCTTATTCATGAAGGCCCAATGACATAAAAACGATAATGGATGACCTTGCATTTTCGTCAAAATTTCAACCATGGCCATAGGGACGGGTGAAATAGCTCAAGTGATGTAGTTGGATGTTCCTTCAAATGGCCATAACTTCGTAGCCATGTGTCCTAGCGTGATGATTAAGACAGTTTTGGAAAGGTATTGAAGTGTTCTACAAGATCTGTACAAAGGTTAAAAGATCAAATTCATTTTTAGTCTAGTAAATCGCATCTGAATGCATTGTACTAAGGAAAACCTGTCAATTTGAGCATGTGTTTGAAGGGTATTATGAAACTTTTTCATCGCCAAGATCCTTGTTATTGTGTCCCAGGGCTTTGGTTTGCTTATTCATGAAGGCCCAGTGACATAAAAACGATAATGGATGACCTTGCATTTTCGTCAAAATTTCAACCATGACCATAGGGACGGGTGAAATAGCTCAAGTGATGTAGTTGGATGTTCCTTCAAATGGCCATAACTTCGTAGCCATGTGTTCTTGCGTGATGATTAAGACAGTTTTGGAAAGGTATTGAAGTGTTCTACAAGATCTGTACAAAGGTTAAAAGATCAAATTCATTTTTAGTCTAGTAAATCGCCTCTGAATGCATTATACTCGGGAAAACCTGTCAATTTGAGCATGTGTTTAAAGGGTATTATGAAACTTTTTCATCGCCAAGATCCTTGTTATTGTGTCCCAGGGCTTTGGTTTGCTTATTCATGAAGCCCCAATGACATAAAAACGATAATGGATGACCTTGCATTTTCGTCAAAATTTCAACCATGGCCATAGGGACGGGTGAAAAAGCTCAAGTGATGTAGTTGGATGTTCCTTCAAATGGCCATAACTTCGTAGCCATGTGTCCTTGCGTGATGATTAAGACAGTTTTGGAAAGGTATTGAAGTGTTCTACAAGATCTGTACAAAGGTTAAAAGATCAAATTCATTTTTAGTCTAGTAAATCGCCTCTGAATGCATTGTACTCGGGAAAACCTGTCAATTTGAGCATGTGTTTAAAGGGTATTATGAAACTTTTTCATCGCCAAGATCCTTGTTATTGTGTCCCAGGGCTTTGGTTTGCTTATTCATGAAGGCCCAATGACATAAAAACGATAATGGATGACCTTGCATTTTCGTCAAAATTTCAACCATGGCCATAGGGACGGGTGAAAAAGGTCAAGTGATGTAGTTGGATGTTCCTTCAAATGGCCATAGCTTCGTAGCCATGTGGCCTAGCGTGATGATTAAGACAGTTTTGGTAAGGTATTGAAGTGGTTTACAAGATCTGTACATTGATTGAAAGATCAAAGTCACTTTCAGTGTAGTAAATGGCCTCTGAATGCATTGTACTCGGGAAAACCTGTCGATTTGAGCATGTATTTAAAGGGTAAAGTGACCCATTATGAAACTTTTTCATCGCCAAGATCCTTGTTATTGTGTCCCAGGGCTTTGGTTTGCTTATTCATGAAGCCCCAATGACATAAGAACGATAATGGATGACCTTGCATTTTCGTCAAAATTTCAACCATGGCCATAGGGACGGGTGAAATAGCTCAAGTGATGTAGTTGGATGTTCCTTCAAATGGCCATAACTTCGTAGCCATGTGTCCTAGCGTGATGATTAAGACAGTTTTGGAAAGGTATTGAAGTGGTCTACAAGATCTGTACATCGGTTAAAAGACCAAATTCACTTTTAGTCTAGTAAATCGCCTCTGAATGCATTGTACTCGGGAAAACCTGTAAATTTGAGCATGTGTTTAAAGGGTATTATGAAACTTTTTCATCGCCAAGATCCTTGTTATTGTGTCCCAGGGCTTTGGTTTGCTTATTCATGAAGGCCCAATGACATAAAAACGATAATGGATGACCTTGCATTTTCGTCAAAATTTCAACCATGGCCATAGGGACGGGTGAAATAGCTCAAGTGATGTAGTTGGATGTTCCTTCAAATGGCCATAACTTCGTAGCCATGTGTCCTTGCGTGATGATTAAGACAGTTTTGGAAAGGTATTGAAGTGTTATACAAGATCTGTACAAAGGTTAAAAGATCAAATTCATTTTTAGTCTAGTAAATCGCCTCTGAATGCATTGTACTCGGGAAAACCTGTCAATTTGAGCATGTGTTTAAAGGGTATTATGAAACTTTTTCATCGCCAAGATCCTTGTTATTGTGTCCCAGGGCTTTGGTTTGCTTATTCATGAAGGCCCAATGACATAAAAACGATAATGGATGACCTTGCATTTTCGTCAAAATTTCAACCATGGCCATAGGGACGGGTGAAATAGCTCAAGTGATGTAGTTGGATGTTCCTTCAAATGGCCATAACTTCGTAGCCATGTGTCCTAGCATGATGATTAAGACAGTTTTGGAAAGGTATTGAGGTGTTCTACAAGATCTGTACAAAGGTTAAAAGATCAAATTTATTTTTAGTCTAGTAAATCGCCTCTGAATGCATTATACTCGGGAAAACCTATCAATTTGAGCATGTGTTTAAAGGGTATTATGAAACTTTTTCATCGCCAAGATCCTTGTTATTGTGTCCCAGGGCTTTGGTTTGCTTATTCATGAAGGCCCAATGACATAAAAACGATAATGGATGACCTTGCATTTTCGTCAAAATTTCAACCATGGCCATAGGGACGGGTGAAATAGCTCAAGTGATGTAGTTGGATGTTCCTTCAAATGGCCATAACTTCGTAGCCATGTGTCCTAGCATGATGATTAAGACAGTTTTGGAAAGGTATTGAAGTGTTCTACAAGATCTGTACAAAGCTTAAAAGATCAAATTCATTTTTAGTCTAGTAAATCGCCTCTGAATGCATTGTACTCGGGAAAACCTGTCAATTTGAGCATGTGTTTAAAGGGTATTATGAAACTTTTTCATCGCCAAGATCCTTGTTATTGTGTCCCAGGGCTTTGGTTTGCTTATTCATGAAGGCGCAATGACATAAAAACGATAATGGATGACCTTGCATTTTCGTCAAAATTTCAACCATGGCCATAGGGACGGGTTAGAAAGCTCAAGTGATGTAGTTGGATGTTCCTTCAAATGGCCATAACTTCGTAGCCATGTGTCCTAGCATGATGATTAAGACAGTTTTGGAAAGATATTGAAGTGTTCTACAAGATCTGTACAAAGGTTTAAAGATCAAATTCATTTTTAGTCTAGTAAATCGCCTCTGAATGCATTGTACTCGGGAAAACCTGTCAATTTGAGCATGTGTTTAAAGGGTATTATGAAACTTTTTCATCGCCAAGATCCTTGTTATTGTGTCCCAGGGCTTTGGTTTGCTTATTCATGAAGGCTCAATGACATTAAAACGATAATGGATGACCTTGCATTTTCGTCAAAATTTCAACCATGGCCATAGGGACGGGTGAAATAGCTCAAGTGATGTAGTTGGATGTTCCTTCAAATGGCCATAACTTCGTAGCCATGTGTCCTTGCGTGATGATTAAGACAGTTTTGGAAAGGTATTGAAGTGGTCTACAAGATCTGTACATAGGTTTAAAGATCAAATTCACTTTTAGTCTAGTAAATGGCCTCTGAATGCATTGTACTCGGGAAAACCTGTCAATTTGAGCATGTGTTTAAAGGGTATTATGAAACTTTTTCAACGCCAAGATCCTTGTTATTGTGTCCCAGGGCTTTGGTTTGCTTATTCATTAAGGCGCAATGACATAAAAACGATAATGGATGACCTTGCATTTTCGTCAAAATTTCAACCATGGCCATAGGGACGGGTGAAATAGCTCAAGTGATGTAGTTGGATGTTCCTTCAAATGGCCATAACTTCGTAGCCATGTGTCCTAGCATGATGATTAAGACAGTTTTGGAAAGGTATTGAAGTGTTCTACAAGATCTGTAAAAAGGTTAAAAGATCAAATTCACTTTTAGTCTAGTATATCGCCCCTGAATGCATTGTACTCGGGAAAACCTGTCAATTTGAGCATGTGTTTAAAGGGTATTATGAAACTTTTTCATCGCCAAGATCCTTGTTATTGTGTCCCAGGGCTTTGGTTTGCTTATTCATGAAGGCCCAATGACATAAAAACGATAATGGATGACCTTGCATTTTCGTCAAAATTTCAACCATGGCCATAGGGACGGGTGAAATAGCTCAAGTGATGTAGTTGGATGTTCCTTCAAATGGCCATAACTTCGTAGCCATGTGTCCTAGCGTGATGATTAAGACAGTTTTGGAAAGGTATTGAAGTGTTCTACAAGATCTGTACAAAGATTAAAAGATCAAATTCATTTTTAGTCTAGTAAATCGCATCTGAATGCATTGTACTAAGGAAAACCTGTCAATTTGAGCATGTGTTTAAAGGGTATTATGAAACTTTTTCATCGCCAAGATCCTTGTTATTGTGTCCCAGGGCTTTGGTTTGCTTATTCATGAAGGCTCAATGACATAAAAACGATAATGGATGACCTTGCATTTTCGTCAAAATTTCAACCATGGCCATAGGGACGGGTGAAATAGCTCAAGTGATGTAGTTGGATGTTCCTTCAAATGGCCATAACTTCGTAGCCATGTGTTCTTGCGTGATGATTAAGACAGTTTTGGAAAGGTATTGAAGTGTTCTACAAGATCTGTACAAAGGTTAAAAGATCAAATTCATTTTTAGTCTAGTAAATCGCCTCTGAATGCATTATACTCGGGAAAACCTGTCAATTTGAGCATGTGTTTAAAGGGTATTATGAAACTTTTTCATCGCCAAGATCCTTGTTATTGTGTCCCAGGGCTTTGGTTTGCTTATTCATGAAGCCCCAATGACATAAAAACGATAATGGATGACCTTGCATTTTCGTCAAAATTTCAACCATGGCCATAGGGACGGGTGAAATAGCTCAAGTGATGTAGTTGGATGTTCCTTCAAATGGCCATAACTTCGTAGCCATGTGTCCTTGCGTGATGATTAAGACAGTTTTGGAAAGGTATTGAAGTGTTCTACAAGATCTGTACAAAGGTTAAAAGATCAAATTCATTTTTAGTCTAGTAAATCGCCTCTGAATGCATTGTACTCGGGAAAACCTGTCAATTTGAGCATGTGTTTAAAGGGTATTATGAAACTTTTTCATCGCCAAGATCCTTGTTATTGTGTCCCAGGGCTTTGGTTTGCTTATTCATGAAGGCCCAATGACATAAAAACGATAATGGATGACCTTGCATTTTCGTCAAAATTTCAACCATGGCCATAGGGACGGGTGAAAAAGGTCAAGTGATGTAGTTGGATGTTCCTTCAAATGGCCATAGCTTCGTAGCCATGTGGCCTAGCGTGATGATTAAGACAGTTTTGGTAAGGTATTGAAGTGGTTTACAAGATCTGTACATTGATTGAAAGATCAAAGTCACTTTCAGTGTAGTAAATGGCCTCTGAATGCATTGTACTCGGGAAAACCTGTCGATTTGAGCATGTATTTAAAGGGTAAAGTGACCCATTATGAAACTTTTTCATCGCCAAGATCCTTGTTATTGTGTCCCAGGGCTTTGGTTTGCTTATTCATGAAGCCCCAATGACATAAGAACGATAATGGATGACCTTGCATTTTCGTCAAAATTTCAACCATGGCCATAGGGACGGGTGAAATAGCTCAAGTGATGTAGTTGGATGTTCCTTCAAATGGCCATAACTTCGTAGCCATGTGTCCTAGCGTGATGATTAAGACAGTTTTGGAAAGGTATTGAAGTGGTCTACAAGATCTGTACATCGGTTAAAAGACCAAATTCACTTTTAGTCTAGTAAATCGCCTCTGAATGCATTGTACTCGGGAAAACCTGTCAATTTGAGCATGTGTTTAAAGGGTATTATGAAACTTTTTCATCGCCAAGATCCTTGTTATTGTGTCCCAGGGCTTTGGTTTGCTTATTCATGAAGGCCCAATGACATAAAAACGATAATGGATGACCTTGCATTTTCGTCAAAATTTCAACCATGGCCATAGGGACGGGTGAAAAAGCTCAAGTGATGTAGTTGGATGTTCCTTCAAATGGCCATAACTTCGTAGCCATGTGTCCTTGCATGATGATTAAGACAGTTTTGGAAAGGTATTGAAGTGTTCTACAAGATCTGTAAAAAGGTTAAAAGATCAAATTAATTTTTAGTCTAGTAAATCGCCTCTGAATGCATTGTACTCGGGAAAACCTGTCAATTTGAGCATGTGTTTAAAGGGTATTATGAAACTTTTTCATCGCCAAGATCCTTGTTATTGTGTCCCAGGGCTTTGGTTTGCTTATTCATGAAGGCCCAATGACATAAAAACGATAATGGATGACCTTGCATTTTCGTCAAAATTTCAACCATGGCCATAGGGACGGGTTATAAAGCTCAAGTGATGTAGTTGGATGTTCCTTCAAATGGCCATAACTTCGTAGCCATGTGTCCTAGCGTGATGATTAAGACAGTTTTGGGAAGGTATTGAAGTGGTCTACAAGATCTGCGCATAGGTTTAATGATCAGAGTCACTGAAAGCCTAGTAAATGGCCTCTGAATGCATTGTACTCGGGAAAACCTGTCAATTTGAGCATGTGTTTAAAGGGTATTATGAAACTTTTTCATCGCCAAGATCCTTGTTATTGTGTCCCAGGGCTTTGGTATGCTTATTCATGAAGGCGCAATGACATAAAAACGTTAATGGATGACCTTGCATTTTCGTCAAAATTTCAACCATGGCCATAGGGACGGGTGAAAAAGCTCAAGTGATGTAGTTGGATGTTCCTTCAAATGGCCATAACTTCGTAGCCATGTGTCCTTGCGTGATGATTAAGACAGTTTTGGAAAGGTATTGAAGTGTTTTACAAGATCTGTACAAAGGTTAATAGAACAAATTCATTTTTAGTCTAGTAAATCGCCTCTGAATGCATTGTACTCGGGAAAACCTGTCAATTTGAGCATGTGTTTAAAGGGTATTATGAAACTTTTTCATCGCCAAGATCCTTGTTATTGTGTCCCAGGGCTTTGGTTTGCTTATTCATGAAGGTGCAATGACATAAAAACGATAATGGATGACCTTGCATTTTCGTCAAAATTTCAACCATGGCCATAGGGACGGGTTAGAAAGCTCAAGTGATGTAGTTGGATGTTCCTTCAAATGGCCATAACTTCGTAGCCATGTGTCCTAGCATGATGATTAAGACAGTTTTGGAAAGGTATTGAAGTGTTCTACAAGATCTGTACAAAGGTTTAAAGATCAAATTCATTTTTACTCTAGTAAATCGCCTCTGAATGCATTGTACTCGGGAAAACCTGTCAATTTGAGCATGTGTTTAAAGGGTATTATGAAACTTTTTCATCGCCAAGATCCTTGTTATTGTGTCCCAGGGCTTTGGTTTGCTTATTCATGAAGGCCCAGTGACATAAAAACGATAATGGATGACCTTGCATTTTCGTCAAAATTTCAACCATGGCCATAGGGACGGGTTAGAAAGCTCAAGTGATGTAGTTGGATGTTCCTTCAAATGGCCATAACTTCGTAGCCATGTGTCCTAGCGTGATGATTAAGACAGTTTTGGGAAGGTATTGAAGTGGTCTACAAGATCTGCGCATAGGTTTAATGATCAGAGTCACTGAAAGCCTAGTAAATGGCCTCTGAATGCATTGTACTCGGGAAAACCTGTCAATTTGAGCATGTGTTTAAAGGGTATTATGAAACTTTTTCATCGCCAAGATCCTTGTTATTGTGTCCCAGGGCTTTGGTTTGCTTATTCATGAAGGCGCAATGACATAAAAACGTTAATGGATGACCTTGCATTTTCGTCAAAATTTCAACCATGGCCATAGGGACGGGTGAAAAAGCTCAAGTGATGTAGTTGGATGTTCCTTCAAATGGCCATAACTTCGTAGCCATGTGTCCTTGCGTGATGATTAAGACAGTTTTGGAAAGGTATTGAAGTGTTCTACAAGATCTGTACAAAGGTTTAAAGATCAAATTCATTTTTACTCTAGTAAATCGCCTCTGAATGCATTGTACTCGGGAAAACCTGTCAATTTGAGCATGTGTTTAAAGGGTATTATGAAACTTTTTCATCGCCAAAATCCTTGTTATTGTGTCCCAGGGCTTTGATTTGCTTATTCATGAAGGCCCAATGACATAAAAACGATAATGGATGACCTTGCATTTTCGTCAAAATTTCAACCATGGCCATAGGGACGGGTGAAAAAGCTCAAGTGATGTAGTTGGATGTTCCTTCAAATGGCCATAACTTCGTAGCCATGTGTCCTAGCATGATGATTAAGACAGTTTTGGAAAGGTATTGAGGTGTTCTACAAGATCTGTAGAAAGGTTAAAAGATCAAATTCATTTTTAGTCTAGTAAATCGCCTCTGAATGCATTGTACTCGGGAAAACCTGTCAATTTGAGCATGTGTTTAAAGGGTATTATGAAACTTTTTCATCGCCAAGATCCTTGTTATTGTGTCCCAGGGCTTTGGTTTGCTTATTCATGAAGGCCCAATGACATAAAAACGATAATGGATGACCTTGCATTTTCGTCAAAATTTCAACCATGGCCATAGGGACGGGTGAAATAGCTCAAGTGATGTAGTTGGATGTTCCTTCAAATGGCCATAACTTCGTAGCCATGTGTCCTAGCATGATGATTAAGACAGTTTTGGAAAGGTATTGAAGTGTTCTACAAGATCTGTACAAAGGTTAAAAGATCAAATTCATTTTTAGTCTAGTAAATCGCATCTGAATGCATTGTACTCGGGAAAACCTGTCAATTTGAGCATGTGTTTAAAGGGTATTATGAAACTTTTTCATCGCCAAGATCCTTGTTATTGTGTCCCAGGGCTTTGGTTTGCTTATTCATGAAGGCCCAATGACATAAAAACGATAATGGATGACCTTGCATTTTCGTCAAAATTTCAACCATGGCCATAGGGACGGGTGAAATAGCTCAAGTGATGTAGTTGGATGTTCCTTCAAATGGCCATAACTTCGTAGCCATGTGTCCTTGCGTGATGATTAAGACAGTTTTGGAAAGGTATTGAAGTGTTCTACAAGATCTGTACAAAGGTTAAAAGATCAAATTCATTTTTAGTCTAGTAAATCGCATCTGAATGCATTGTACTCGGGAAAACCTGTCGATTTGAGCATGTATTTAAAGGGTAAAGTGACCCATTATGAAACTTTTTCATCGCCAAGATCCTTGTTATTGTGTCCCAGGGCTTTGATTTGCTTATTCATGAAGGCCCAGTGACATAAAAACGATAATGGATGACCTTGCATTTTCGTCAAAATTTCAACCATGGCCAAAGGGACGGGTGAAATAGCTCAAGTGATGTAGTTGGATGTTCCTTCAAATGGCCATAACCTCGTAGCCATGTGTCCTAGCGTGATGATTAAGACAGTTTTGGAAAGGTATTGAAGTGGTCTACAAGATCTGTACATTGATTGAACGATCAAAGTCACTTTCAGTGTAGTAAATGGCCTCTGAATGCATTGTACTCGGGAAAACCTGTCGATTTGAGCATGTATTTAAAGGGTAAAGTGACCCATTATGAAACTTTTTCATCGCCAAGATCCTTGTTATTGTGTCCCAGGGCTTTGATTTGCTTATTCATGAAGGCCCAATGACATAAAAACGATAATGGATTACCTTGCATTTTCGTCAAAATTTCAACCATGGCCAAAGGGACGGGTGAAATAGCTCAAGTGATGTAGTTGGATGTTCCTTCAAATGGCCATAACCTCGTAGCCATGTGTCCTAGCGTGATGATTAAGACAGTTTTGGAAAGGTATTGAAGTGGTCTACAAGATCTGTACATTGATTGGAAGCTCAAAGTCACTTTCAGTGTAGTAAATGGCCTCTGAATGCATTGTACTCGGGACAACCTGTCGATTTGCGCATGTATTTAAAGGGTAAAGTGACCCATTATGAAACTTTTTCATCGCCAAGATCCTTGTTATTGTGTCCCAGGGCTTTGATTTGCTTATTCATGAAGGCCCAATGACATTAAAACGATAATGGATGACCTTGCATTTTCGTCAAAATTTCAACCATGGCCATAGGGACGGGTGAAAAAGCTCAAGTGATGTAGTTGGATGTTCCTTCAAATGGCCATAACTTCGTAGCCATGTGTCCTTGCGTGATGATTAAGACAGTTTTGGAAAGGTATTGAAGTGTTCTACAAGATCTGTACAAAGGTTAAAAGATCAAATTCATTTTTAGTCTAGTAAATCGCATCTGAATGCATTGTACTCGGGAAAACCTGTCAATTTGAGCATGTGTTTAAAGGGTATTATGAAACTTTTTCATCGCCAAGATCCTTGTTATTGTGTCCCAGGGCTTTGGTTTGCTTATTCATGAAGGCCCAGTGACATAAAAACGATAATGGATGACCTTGCATTTTCGTCAAAATTTCAACCATGGCCATAGGGACGGGTGAAAAAGCTCAAGTGATGTAGTTGGATGTTCCTTCAAATGGCCATAACTTCGTAGCCATGTGTCCTTGCGTGATGATTAAGACAGTTTTGGAAAGGTATTGAAGTGTTCTACAAGATCTGTACAAAGGTTAAAAGATCAAATTCATTTTTAGTCTAGTAAATCGCATCTGAATGCATTGTACTCGGGAAAACCTGTCAATTTGAGCATGTGTTTAAAGGGTATTATGAAACTTTTTCATCGCCAAGATCCTTGTTATTGTGTCCCAGGGCTTTGATTTGCTTATTCATGAAGGCCCAATGACATTAAAACGATAATGGATGACCTTGCATTTTCGTCAAAATTTCAACCATGGCCATAGGGACGGGTGAAAAAGCTCAAGTGATGTAGTTGGATGTTCCTTCAAATGGCCATAACTTCGTAGCCATGTGTCCTTGCGTGATGATTAAGACAGTTTTGGAAAGGTATTGAAGTGTTCTACAAGATCTGTACAAAGGTTAAAAGATCAAATTCATTTTTAGTCTAGTAAATCGCATCTGAATGCATTGTACTCGGGAAAACCTGTCAATTTGAGCATGTGTTTAAAGGGTATTATGAAACTTTTTCATCGCCAAGATCCTTGTTATTGTGTCCCAGGGCTTTGGTTTGCTTATTCATGAAGGCCCAGTGACATAAAAACGATAATGGATGACCTTGCATTTTCGTCAAAATTTCAACCATGGCCATAGGGACGGGTGAAAAAGCTCAAGTGATGTAGTTGGATGTTCCTTCAAATGGCCATAACTTCGTAGCCATGTGTCCTTGCGTGATGATTAAGACAGTTTTGGAAAGGTATTGAAGTGTTCTACAAGATCTGTACAAAGGTTAAAAGATCAAATTCATTTTTAGTCTAGTAAATCGCATCTGAATGCATTGTACTCGGGAAAACCTGTCAATTTGAGCATGTGTTTAAAGGGTATTATGAAACTTTTTCATCGCCAAGATCCTTGTTATTGTGTCCCAGGGCTTTGGTTTGCTTATTCATGAAGGCCCAGTGACATAAAAACGATAATGGATGACCTTGCATTTTCGTCAAAATTTCAACCATGGCCATAGGGACGGGTGAAAAAGCTCAAGTGATGTAGTTGGATGTTCCTTCAAATGGCCATAACTTCATAGCCATGTGTCCTTGCGTGATGATTAAGACAGTTTTGGAAAGGTATTGAAGTGTTCTACAAGATCTGTACAAAGGTTAAAAGATCAAATTCATTTTTAGTCTAGTAAATCGCCTCTGAATGCATTGTACTCGGGAAAACCTGTCAATTTGAGCATGTGTTTAAAGGGTATTATGAAACTTTTTCATCGCCAAGATCCTTGTTATTGTGTCCCAGGGCTTTGGTTTGCTTATTCATGAAGGCCCAATGACATAAAAACGATAATGGATGACCTTGCATTTTCGTCAAAATTTCAACCATGGCCATAGGGACGGGTGAAAAAGCTCAAGTGATGTAGTTGGATGTTCCTTCAAATGGCCATAACTTCGTAGCCATGTGTCCTTGCATGATGATTAAGACAGTTTTGGAAAGGTATTGAGGTGTTCTACAAGATCTGTACAAAGGTTAAAAGATCAAATTCATTTTTAGTCTAGTAAATCGCCTCTGAATGCATTATACTCGGGAAAACCTGTCAATTTGAGCATGTGTTTAAAGGGTATTATGAAACTTTTTCATCGCCAAGATCCTTGTTATTGTGTCCCAGGGCTTTGGTTTGCTTATTCATGAAGGCCCAATGACATAAAAACGATAATGGATGACCTTGCATTTTCGTCAAAATTTCAACCATGGCCATAGGGACGGGTGAAATAGCTCAAGTGATGTAGTTGGATGTTCCTTCAAATGGCCATAACTTCGTAGCCATGTGTCCTAGCATGATGATTAAGACAGTTTTGGAAAGGTATTGAAGTGTTCTACAAGATCTAAACAAAGCTTAAAAGATCTAATTCATTTTTAGTCTAGTAAATCGCCTCTGAATGCATTGTACTCGGGAAAACCTGTCAATTTGAGCATGTGTTTAAAGGGTATTATGAAACTTTTTCATCGCCAAGATCCTTGTTATTGTGTCCCAGGGCTTTGGTTTGCTTATTCATTAAGGCGCAATGACATAAAAACGATAATGGATGACCTTGCATTTTCGTCAAAATTTCAACCATGGCCATAGGGACGGGTGAAATAGCTCAAGTGATGTAGTTGGATGTTCCTTCAAATGGCCATAACTTCGTAGCCATGTGTCCTTGCATGATGATTAAGACAGTTTTGGAAAGGTATTGAAGTGTTCTACAAGATCTGTACAAAGGTTAAAAGATCAAATTCATTTTTAGTCTAGTAAATCGCATCTGAATGCATTGTACTCGGGAAAACCTGTCAATTTGAGCATGTGTTTAAAGGGTATTATGAAACTTTTTCATCGCCAAGATCCTTGTTATTGTGTCCCAGGGCTTTGGTTTGCTTATTCATGAAGGCCCAATGACATAAAAACGATAATGGATGACCTTGCATTTTCGTCAAAATTCCAACCATGGCCATAGGGACGGGTGAAATAGCTCAAGTGATGTAGTTGGTTGTTCCTTCAAATGGCCATAACTTCGTAGCCATGTGTCCTAGCATGATGATTAAGACAGTTTTGGAAAGGTATTGAAGTGTTCTACAAGATCTGTACAAAGGTTAAAAGATCAAATTCATTTTTAGTCTAGTAAATCGCATCTGAATGCATTGTACTCGGGAAAACCTGTCAATTTGAGCATGTGTTTAAAGGGTATTATGAAACTTTTTCATCGCCAAGATCCTTGTTATTGTGTCCCAGGGCTTTGGTTTGCTTATTCATGAAGGCTCAATGACATAAAAACGATAATGGATGACCTTGCATTTTCGTCAAAATTTCAACCATGGCCATAGGGACGGGTGAAATAGCTCAAGTGATGTAGTTGGATGTTCCTTCAAATGGCCATAACTTCGTAGCCATGTGTCCTAGCGTAATGATTAAGACAGTTTTGGAAAGGTATTGAAGTGGTCTACAAGATCTGTACATTGATTGAACGATCAAAGTCACTTTCAGTGTAGTAAATGGCCTCTGAATGCATTGTACTCGGGAAAACCTGTCGATTTGCGCAGGTATTTAAAGGGTAAAGTGACCCATTATGAAACTTTTTCATCGCCAAGATCCTTGTTATTGTGTCCCAGGGCTTTGATTTGCTTATTCATGAAGGCCCAATGACATAAAAACGATAATGGATGACCTTGCATTTTCGTCAAAATTTCAACCATGGCCATAGGGACGGGTGAAAAAGCTCAAGTGATGTAGTTGGATGTTCCTTCAAATGGCCATAACTTCGTAGCCATGTGTCCTTGCGTGATGATTAAGACAGTTTTGGAAAGGTATTGAAGTGGTCTACAAGATCTGTACAAAGGTTAAAAGATCAAATTCATTTTTAGTCTAGTATATCGCCCCTGAAAGCATTGTACTCGGGAAAACCTGTCAATTTGAGCATGTGTTTAAAGGGTATTATGAAACTTTTTCATCGCCAAGATCCTTGTTATTGTGTCCCAGGGCTTTGATTTGCTTATTCATGAAGGCCCAATGACATAAAAACGATAATGGATGACCTTGCATTTTCGTCAAAATTTCAACCATGGCCATAGGGACGGGTGAAAAAGGTCAAGTGATGTAGTTGGATGTTCCTTCAAATGGCCATAACCTCGTAGCCATGTGTCCTAGCGTTATGATTAAGACAGTTTTGGAAAGGTATTGAAGTGGTCTACAAGATCTGTACATTGATTGAAAGATCAAAGTCACTTTCAGTGTAGTAAATGGCCTCTGAATGCATTGTACTCGGGACAACCTGTCGATTTGCGCATGTATTTAAAGGGTAAAGTGACCCATTATGAAACTTTTTCATCGCCAAGATCCTTGTTATTGTGTCCCAGGGCTTTGATTTGCTTATTCATGAAGGCCCAATGACATAAAAACGATAATGGATGACCTTGCATTTTCGTCAAAATTTCAACCATGGCCAAAGGGACGGGTGAAATAGCTCAAGTGATGTAGTTGGATGTTCCTTCAAATGGCCATAACCTCGTAGCCATGTGTCCTAGCGTGATGATTAAGACAGTTTTGGAAAGGTATTGAAGTGGTCTACAAGATCTGTACATTGATTGGAAGATCAAAGTCACTTTCAGTGTAGTAAATGGCCTCTGAATGCATTGTACTCGGGAAAACCTGTCGATTTGAGCATGTATTTAAAGGGTAAAGTGACCCATTATGAAACTTTTTCATCGCCAAGATCCTTGTTATTGTGTCCCAGGGCTTTGATTTGCTTATTCATGAAGGCCCAATGACATAAAAACGATAATGGATGACCTTGCATTTTCGTCAAAATTTCAACCATGGCCATAGGGACGGGTGAAAAAGGTCAAGTGATGTAGTTGGATGTTCCTTCAAATGGCCATAACCTCGTAGCCATGTGTCCTAGCGTGATGATTAAGACAGTTTTGGAAAGGTATTGAAGTGGTCTACAAGATCTGTACATTGATTGAAAGATCAAAGTCACTTTCAGTGTAGTAAATGGCCTCTGAATGCATTGTACTCGGGACAACCTGTCGATTTGCGCATGTATTTAAAGGGTAAAGTGACCCATTATGAAACTTTTTCATCGCCAAGATCCTTGTTATTGTGTCCCAGGGCTTTGATTTGCTTATTCATGAAGGCCCAATGACATAAAAACGATAATGGATGACCTTGCATTTTCGTCAAAATTTCAACCATGGCCATAGGGACGGGTGAAAAAGCTCAAGTGATGTAGTTGGATGTTCCTTCAAATGGCCATAACTTCGTAGCCATGTGTCCTTGCGTGATGATTAAGACAGTTTTGGAAAGGTATTGAAGTGTTCTACAAGATCTGTACAAAGGTTAAAAGATCAAATTCATTTTTAGTCTAGTAGATCGCCTCTGAATGCATTGTACTCGGGAAAACCTGTCAATTTGAGCATGTGTTTAAAGGGTATTATGAAACTTTTTCATCGCCAAGATCCTTGTTATTGTGTCCCAGGGCTTTGGTTTGCTTATTCATGAAGGCCCAGTGACATAAAAACGATAATGGATGACCTTGCATTTTCGTCAAAATTTCAACCATGGCCATAGGGACGGGTGAAATAGCTCAAGTGATGAAGTTGGATGTTCCTTCAAATGGCCATAACCTCGTAGCCATGTGTCCTAGCGTGATGATTAAGACAGTTTTGGAAAGGTATTGAAGTGGTCTACAAGATCTGTACTTTGATTGAACGATCAAAGTCACTTTCAGTGTAGTAAATGGCCTCTGAATGCATTGTACTCGGGAAAACCTGTCGATTTGAGCATGTATTTAAAGGGTAAAGTGACCCATTATGAAACTTTTTCATCGCCAAGATCCTTGTTATTGTGTCCAAGGGCTTTGATTTGCTTATTCATGAAGGCCCAATGACATAAAAACGATAATGGATGACTTTGCATTTTCGTCAAAATTTCAACCATGGCCATAGGGACGGGTGAAAAAGCTCAAGTGATGTAGTTGGATGTTCCTTCAAATGGCCATAACTTCGTAGCCATGTGTCCTTGCGTGATGATTAAGACAGTTTTGGAAAGGTATTGAAGTGGTCTACAAGATCTGTACATAGGTTTAAAGATCAAATTCACTTTTAGTCTAGTAAATGGCCTCTGAATGCATTGTACTCGGGAAAACCTGTCAATTTGAGCATGTGTTTAAAGGGTATTATGAAACTTTTTCATCGCCAAGATCCTTGTTATTGTGTCCCAGGGCTTTGGTTTGCTTATTCATTAAGGCGCAATGACATAAAAACGATAATGGATGACCTTGCATTTTCGTCAAAATTTCAACCATGGCCATAGGGACGGGTGAAATAGCTCAAGTGATGTAGTTGGATGTTCCTTCAAATGGCCATAACTTCGTAGCCATGTGTCCTAGCATGATGATTAAGATAGTTTTGGAAAGGTATTGAAGTGTTCTACAAGATCTGTACATAGGTTAAAAGATCAAATTCATTTTTAGTCTAGTAAATGGCCTCTGAATGCATTGTACTCGGGAAAACCTGTCAATTTGAGCATGTGTTTAAAGGGTATTATGAAACTTTTTCATCGCCAAGATCCTTGTTATTGTGTCCCAGGGCTTTGGTTTGCTTATTCATGAAGGCCCAATGACATAAAAACGATAATGGATGACCTTGCATTTTCGTCAAAATTTCAACCATGGCCATAGGGACGGGTGAAATAGCTCAAGTGATGTAGTTGGATGTTCCTTCAAATGGCCATAACTTCGTAGCCATGTGTCCTTGCGTGATGATTAAGACAGTTTTGGAAAGGTATTGAAGTGTTATACAAGATCTGTACATCGGTTAAAAGATCAAATTCACTTTTAGTCTAGTAAATGGCCTCTGAATGCATTGTACTCGGGAAAACCTGTCAATTTGAGCATGTGTTTAAAGGGTATTATGAAACTTTTTCATCGCCAAGATCCTTGTTATTGTGTCCCAGGGCTTTGGTTTGCTTATTCATGAAGGCCCAATGACATAAAAACGATAATGGATGACCTTGCATTTTCGTCAAAATTTCAACCATGGCCATAGGGACGGGTGAAATAGCTCAAGTGATGTAGTTGGATGTTCCTTCAAATGGCCATAACTTCATAGCCATGTGTCCTTGCGTGATGATTAAGACAGTTTTGGAAAGGTATTGAAGTGTTCTACAAGATCTGTACAAAGCTTAAAAGATCAAATTCATTTTTAGTCTAGTAAATCGCCTCTGAATGCATTGTACTCGGGAAAACCTGTCAATTTGAGCATGTGTTTAAAGGGTATTATGAAACTTTTTCATCGCCAAGATCCTTGTTATTGTGTCCCAGGGCTTTGGTTTGCTTATTCATGAAGGCCCAATGACATAAAAACGATAATGGATGACCTTGCATTTTCGTCAAAATTTCAACCATGGCCATAGGGACGGGTGAAATAGCTCAAGTGATGTAGTTGGATGTTCCTTCAAATGGCCATAACTTCGTAGCCATGTGTCCTAGCATGATGATTAAGACAGTTTTGGAAAGGTATTGAAGTGTTATACAAGATCTGTACAAAGGTTAAAAGATCAAATTCATTTTTAGTCTAGTAAATCGCCTCTGAATGCATTGTACTCGGGAAAACCTGTCAATTTGAGCATGTGTTTAAAGGGTATTATGAAACTTTTTCATCGCCAAGATCCTTGTTATTGTGTCCCAGGGCTTTGGTTTGCTTATTCATGAAGGCCCAATGACATAAAAACGATAATGGATGACCTTGCATTTTCGTCAAAATTTCAACCATGGCCATAGGGACGGGTGAAATAGCTCAAGTGATGTAGTTGGATGTTCCTTCAAATGGCCATAACTTCGTAGCCATGTGTCCTTGCGTGATGATTAAGACAGTTTTGGAAAGGTATTGAAGTGTTCTACAAGATCTGTACAAAGCTTAAAAGATCAAATTCATTTTTAGTCTAGTAAATCGCCTCTGAATGCATTGTACTCGGGAAAACCTGTCAATTTGAGCATGTGTTTAAAGGGTATTATGAAACTTTTTCATCGCCAAGATCCTTGTTATTGTGTCCCAGGGCTTTGGTTTGCTTATTCATGAAGGCCCAATGACATAAAAACGATAATGGATGACCTTGCATTTTCGTCAAAATTTCAACCATGGCCATAGGGACGGGTGAAATAGCTCAAGTGATGTAGTTGGATGTTCCTTCAAATGGCCATAACTTCATAGCCATGTGTCCTTGCGTGATGATTAAGACAGTTTTGGAAAGGTATTGAAGTGTTCTACAAGATCTGTACAAAGGTTAAAAGATCAAATTCATTTTTAGTCTAGTAAATCGCCTCTGAATGCATTGTACTCGGGAAAACCTGTCGATTTGAGCATGTATTTAAAGGGTAAAGTGACCCATTATGAAACTTTTTCATCGCCAAGATCCTTGTTATTGTGTCCCAGGGCTTTGATTTGCTTATTCATGAAGGCCCAATGACATTAAAACGATAATGGATGACCTTGCATTTTCGTCAAAATTTCAACCATGGCCATAGGGACGGGTGAAATAGCTCAAGTGATGTAGTTGGATGTTCCTTCAAATGGCCATAACTTCGTAGCCATGTGTCCTAGCATGATGATTAAGACAGTTTTGGAAAGGTATTGAAGTGTTCTACAAGATCTGTACAAAGGTTAAAAGATCAAATTCATTTTTAGTCTAGTAAATCGCCTCTGAATGCATTGTACTCGGGAAAACCTGTCAATTTGAGCATGTGTTTAAAGGGTATTATGAAACTTTTTCATCGCCAAGATCCTTGTTATTGTGTCCCAGGGCTTTGGTTTGCTTATTCATGAAGGCCCAATGACATAAAAACGATAATGGATGACCTTGCATTTTCGTCAAAATTTCAACCATGGCCATAGGGACGGGTGAAAAAGGTCAAGTGATGTAGTTGGATGTTCCTTCAAATGGCCATAACCTCGTAGCCATGTGTCCTAGCATGATGATTAAGACAGTTTTGGAAAGGTATTGAAGTGTTCTACAAGATCTGTACAAAGCTTAAAAGATCAAATTCATTTTTAGTCTAGTAAATCGCCTCTGAATGCATTGTACTCGGGATAACCTGTCAATTTGAGCATGTGTTTAAAGGGTATTATGAAACTTTTTCATCGCCAAGATCCTTGTTATTGTGTCCCAGGGCTTTGGTTTGCTTATTCATGAAGGCTCAATGACATAAAAACGATAATGGATGACCTTGCATTTTCGTCAAAATTTCAACCATGGCCATAGGGACGGGTGAAATAGCTCAAGTGATGTAGTTGGATGTTCCTTCAAATGGCCATAACTTCGTAGCCATGTGTCCCTGCGTGATGATTAAGACAGTTTTGGAAAGGTATTGAAGTGTTCTACAAGATCTGTTCAAATGTTAAAAGATCAAATTCATTTTTAGTCTAGTAAATCGCCTCTGAATGCATTGTACTCGGGAAAACCTGTCAATTTGAGCATGTGTTTAAAGGGTATTATGAAACTTTTTCATCGCCAAGATCCTTGTTATTGTGTCCCAGGGCTTTGGTTTGCTTATTCATGAAGGCCCAGTGACATAAAAACGATAATGGATGACCTTGCATTTTCGTCAAAATTTCAACCATGGCCATAGGGACGGGTGAAAAAGCTCAAGTGATGAAGTTGGATGTTCCTTCAAATGGCCATAACTTCGTAGCCATGTGTCCTAGCGTGATGATTAAGACAGTTTTGGAAAGGTATTGAAGTGTTCTACAAGATCTGTACAAAGGTTAAAAGATCAAATTCATTTTTAGTCTAGTAAATCGCCTCTGAATGCATTGTACTCGGGAAAACCTGTCAATTTGAGCATGTGTTTAAAGGGTATTATGAAACTTTTTCATCGCCAAGATCCTTGTTATTGTGTCCCAGGGCTTTGGTTTGCTTATTCATGAAGGCCCAGTGACATAAAAACGATAATGGATGACCTTGCATTTTCGTCAAAATTTCAACCATGGCCATAGGGACGGGTGAAATAGCTCAAGTGATGTAGTTGGATGTTCCTTCAAATGGCCATAACTTCGTAGCCATGTGTCCTAGCGTGATGATTAAGACAGTTTTGGAAAGGTATTGAAGTGGTCTACAAGATCTGTACATTGATTGAACGATCAAAGTCACTTTCAGTGTAGTAAATGGCCTCTGAATGCATTGTACTCGGGAAAACCTGTCGATTTGAGCATGTATTTAAAGGGTAAAGTGACCCATTATGAAACTTTTTCATCGCCAAGATCCTTGTTATTGTGTCCCAGGGCTTTGGTTTGCTTATTCATGAAGGCCCAATGACATAAAAACGATAATGGATGACCTTGCATTTTCGTCAAAATTTCAACCATGGCCATAGGGACGGGTTAGAAAGCTCAAGTGATGTAGTTGGATGTTCCTTCAAATGGCCATAACTTCGTAGCCATGTGTCCTAGCATGATGATTAAGACAGTTTTGGAAAGGTATTGAAGTGTTCTACAAGATCTGTACAAAGGTTAAAAGATCAAATTCATTTTTAGTCTAGTAAATGGCCTCTGAATGCATTGTACTCGGGAAAACCTGTCAATTTGAGCATGTGTTTAAATGGTATTATGAAACTTTTTCATCGCCAAGATCCTTGTTATTGTGTCCCAGGGCTTTGATTTGCTTATTCATGAAGGCCCAATGACATAAAAACGATAATGGATGACCTTGCATTTTCGTCAAAATTTCAACCATGGCCATAGGGACGGGTTAGAAAGCTCAAGTGATGTAGTTGGATGTTCCTTCAAATGGCCATAACTTCGTAGCCATGTGTCCTAGCATGATGATTAAGACAGTTTTGGAAAGGCATTGAAGTGTTCTACAAGATCTGTACAAAGGTTAAAAGATCAAATTCATTTTTAGTCTAGTAAATCGCCTCTGAATGCATTGTACTCGGGAAAACCTGTCAATTTGAGCATGTGTTTAAAGGGTATTATGAAACTTTTTCATCGCCAAGATCCTTGTTATTGTGTCCCAGGGCTTTGGTTTGCTTATTCATGAAGGCCCAATGACATAAAAACGATAATGGATGACCTTGCATTTTCGTCAAAATTTCAACCATGGCCATAGGGACGGGTTAGAAAGCTCAAGTGATGTAGTTGGATGTTCCTTCAAATGGCCATAACTTCGTAGCCATGTGTCCTAGCATGATGATTAAGACAGTTTTGGAAAGGTATTGAAGTGTTCTACAAGATCTGTACAAAGGTTAAAAGATCAAATTCATTTTTAGTCTAGTAAATGGCCTCTGAATGCATTGTACTCGGGAAAACCTGTCAATTTGAGCATGTGTTTAAAGGGTATTATGAAACTTTTTCATCGCCAAGATCCTTGTTATTGTGTCCCAGGGCTTTGGTTTGCTTATTCATGAAGGCGCAATGACATAAAAACGATAATGGATGACCTTGCATTTTCGTCAAAATTTCAACCATGGCCATAGGGACGGGTGAAATAGCTCAAGTGATGTAGTTGGATGTTCCTTCAAATGGCCATAACTTCATAGCCATGTGTCCTTGCGTGATGATTAATACAGTTTTGGAAAGGTATTGAAGTGTTCTACAAGATCTGTACAAAGGTTAAAAGATCAAATTAATTTTTAGTCTAGTAAATCGCCTCTGAATGCATTGTACTCGGGAAAACCTGTCAATTTGAGCATGTGTTTAAAGGGTATTATGAAACTTTTTCATCGCCAAGATCCTTGTTATTGTGTCCCAGGGCTTTGGTTTGCTTATTCATGAAGGCCCAATGACATAAAAACGATAATGGATGATCTTGCATTTTCGTCAAAATTTCAACCATGGCCATAGGGACGGGTGAAATAGCTCAAGTGATGTAGTTGGATGTTCCTTCAAATGGCCATAACTTCGTAGCCATGTGTCCTAGCGTGATGATTAATACAGTTTTGGAAAGGTATTGAAGTGGTCTACAAGATCTGTACATAGGTTTAAAGATCAAATTCACTTTTAGTCTAGTAAATGGCCTCTGAATGCATTGTACTCGGGAAAACCTGTCAATTTGAGCATGTGTTTAAAGGGTATTATGAAACTTTTTCATCGCCAAGATCCTTGTTATTGTGTCCCAGGGCTTTGGTTTGCTTATTCATGAAGGCGCAATGACATAAAAACGATAATGGATGACCTTGCATTTTCGTCAAAATTTCAACCATGGCCATAGGGACGGGTTAGAAAGCTCAAGTGATGTAGTTGGATGTTCCTTCAAATGGCCATAACTTCGTAGCCATGTGTCCTAGCATGATGATTAAGACAGTTTTGGAAAGGTATTGAAGTGTTCTACAAGATCTGTACAAAGGTTAAAAGAACAAATTCATTTTTAGTCTAGTAAATCGCCTCTGAATGCATTGTACTCGGGAAAACCTGTCAATTTGAGCATGTGTTTAAAGGGTATTATGAAACTTTTTCATCGCCAAGATCCTTGTTATTGTGTCCCAGGGCTTTGGTTTGCTTATTCATGAAGGTGCAATGACATAAAAACGATAATGGATGACCTTGCATTTTCGTCAAAATTTCAACCATGGCCATAGGGACGGGTTAGAAAGCTCAAGTGATGTAGTTGGATGTTCCTTCAAATGGCCATAACTTCGTAGCCATGTGTCCTAGCATGATGATTAAGACAGTTTTGGAAAGGTATTGAAGTGTTCTACAAGATCTGTACAAAGGTTAAAAGATCAAATTCATTTTTAGTCTAGTAAATCGCCTCTGAATGCATTGTACTCGGGAAAACCTGTCAATTTGAGCATGTGTTTAAAGGGTATTATGAAACTTTTTCATCGCCAAGATCCTTGTTATTGTGTCCCAGGGCTTTGGTTTGCTTATTCATGAAGGCCCAATGACATAAAAACGATAATGGATGACCTTGCATTTTCGTCAAAATTTCAACCATGGCCATAGGGACGGGTGAAATAGCTCAAGTGATGTAGTTGGATGTTCCTTCAAATGGCCATAACTTCGTAGCCATGTGTCCTTGCGTGATGATTAAGACAGTTTTGGAAAAGTATTGAAGTGTTCTACAAGATCTGTACAAAGGTTAAAAGATCAAATTCACTTTTAGTCTAGTAAATGGCCTCTGAATGCATTGTACTCGGGAAAACCTGTCAATTTGAGCATGTGTTTAAAGGGTATTATGAAACTTTTTCATCGCCAAGATCCTTGTTATTGTGTCCCAGGGCTTTGGTTTGCTTATTCATGAAGGCCCAATGACATAAAAACGATAATGGATGACCTTGCATTTTCGTCAAAATTCCAACCATGGCCATAGGGACGGGTGAAATAGCTCAAGTGATGTAGTTGGATGTTCCTTCAAATGGCCATAACTTCGTAGCCATGTGTCCTAGCATGATGATTAAGACAGTTTTGGAAAGGTATTGAAGTGGTCTACAAGATCTGTACATCGGTTAAAAGATCAAATTCACTTTTAGTCTAGTAAATGGCCTCTGAATGCATTGTACTCGGGAAAACCTGTCAATTTGAGCATGTGTTTAAAGGGTATTATGAAACTTTTTCATCGCCAAGATCCTTGTTATTATGTCCCAGGGCTTTGGTTTGCTTATTCATGAAGGCTCAATGACATAAAAACGATAATGGATGACCTTGCATTTTCGTCAAAATTTCAACCATGGCCATAGGGACGGGTGAAATAGCTCAAGTGATGTAGTTGGATGTTCCTTCAAATGGCCATAACTTCGTAGCCATGTGTCCTAGCATGATGATTAAGACAGTTTTGGAAAGGTATTGAAGTGTTCTACAAGATCTGTACAAAGGTTAAAAGATCAAATTCATTTTTAGTCTAGTAAATGGCCTCTGAATGCATTGTACTCGGGAAAACCTGTCAATTTGAGCATGTGTTTAAAGGGTATTATGAAACTTTTTCATCGCCAAGATCCTTGTTATTGTGTCCCAGGGCTTTGATTTGCTTATTCATGAAGGCCCAATGACATAAAAACGATAATGGATGACCTTGCATTTTCGTCAAAATTTCAACCATGGCCATAGGGACGGGTGAAAAAGCTCAAGTGATGTAGTTGGATGTTCCTTCAAATGGCCATAACTTCATAGCCATGTGTCCTTGCGTGATGATTAAGACAGTTTTGGAAAGGTATTGAAGTGTTCTAGAAGATCTGTACAAAGGTTAAAAGATCAAATTCATTTTTAGTCTAGTAAATCGCCTCTGAATGCATTGTACTCGGGAAAACCTGTCAATTTGAGCATGTGTTTAAAGGGTATTATGAAACTTTTTCATCGCCAAGATCCTTGTTATTGTGTCCCAGGGCTTTGGTTTGCTTATTCATGAAGGCCCAATGACATAAAAACGATAATGGATGACCTTGCATTTTCGTCAAAATTTCAACCATGGCCATAGGGACGGGTGAAATAGCTCAAGTGATGTAGTTGGATGTTCCTTCAAATGGCCATAACTTCGTAGCCATGTGTCCTAGCATGATGATTAAGACAGTTTTGGAAAGGTATTGAAGTGTTCTACAAGATCTGTACATAGGTTAAAAGATCAAATTCATTTTTAGTCTAGTAAATCGCATCTGAATGCATTGTACTCGGGAAAACCTGTCAATTTGAGCATGTGTTTAAAGGGTATTATGAAACTTTTTCATCGCCAAGATCCTTGTTATTGTGTCCCAGGGCTTTGGTTTGCTTATTCATGAAGGCCCAATGACATAAAAACGATAATGGATGACCTTGCATTTTCGTCAAAATTTCAACCATGGCCAAAGGGACGGGTGAAATAGCTCAAGTGATGTAGTTGGATGTTCCTTCAAATGGCCATAACCTCGTAGCCATGTGTCCTTGCGTGATGATTAAGACAGTTTTGGAAAGGTATTGAAGTGGTCTACAAGATCTGTACATTGATTGGAAGATCAAAGTCACTTTCAGTGTAGTAAATGGCCTCTGAATGCATTGTACTCGGGAAAACCTGTCGATTTGAGCATGTATTTAACGGGTAAAGTGACCCATTATGAAACTTTTTCATCGCCAAGATCCTTGTTATTGTGTCCCAGGGCTTTGATTTGCTTATTCATGAAGGCCCAATGACATAAAAACGATAATGGATGACCTTGCATTTTCGTCAAAATTCCAACCATGGCCATAGGGACGGGTTAGAAAGCTCAAGTGATGTAGTTGGATGTTCCTTCAAATGGCCATAACTTCGTAGCCATGTGTCCTTGCGTGATGATTAAGACAGTTTTGGAAAGGTATTGAATTGGTCTACAAGATCTGTAAAAAGGTTAAAAGATCAAATTCACTTTTAGTCTAGTATATCGCCCCTGAATGCATTGTACTCGGGAAAACCTGTCAATTTGAGCATGTGTTTAAAGGGTATTATGAAACTTTTTCATCGCCAAGATCCTTGTTATTGTGTCCCAGGGCTTTGGTTTGCTTATTCATGAAGGCCCAATGACATAAAAACGATAATGGATGACCTTGCATTTTCGTCAAAATTTCAACCATGGCCATAGGGACGGGTGAAAAAGCTCAAGTGATGTAGTTGGATGTTCCTTCAAATGGCCATAACCTCGTAGCCATGTGTCCTAGCGTGATGATTAAGACAGTTTTGGAAAGGTATTGAAGTGGTCTACAAGATCTGTACAAAGGTTAAAAGATCAAATTCATTTTTAGTCTAGTATATCGCCCCTGAATGCATTGTACTCGGGAAAACCTGTCAATTTGAGCATGTGTTTAAAGGGTATTATGAAACTTTTTCATCGCCAAGATCCTTGTTATTGTGTCCCAGGGCTTTGGTTTGCTTATTCATGAAGCCCCAACGGCATAAGAACGATAATGAATGACCTTGCATTTTCGTCAAAATTTCAACCATGGCCATAGGGACGGGTGAAAAAGCTCAAGTGATGTAGTTGGATGTTCCTTCAAATGGCCATAACTTCGTAGCCATGTGTCCTTGCATGATGATTAAGACAGTTTTGGAAAGGTATTGAGGTGTTCTACAAGATCTGTACAAAGGTTAAAAGATCAAATTCATTTTTAGTCTAGTAAATCGCCTCTGAATGCATTATACTCGGGAAAACCTGTCAATTTGAGCATGTGTTTAAAGGGTATTATGAAACTTTTTCATCGCCAAGATCCTTGTTATTGTGTCCCAGGGCTTTGGTTTGCTTATTCATGAAGGTGCAATGACATAAAAACGATAATGGATGACCTTGCATTTTCGTCAAAATTTCAACCATGGCCATAGGGACGGGTTAGAAAGCTCAAGTGATGTAGTTGGATGTTCCTTCAAATGGCCATAACTTCGTAGCCATGTGTCCTTGCATGATGATTAAGACAGTTTTGGAAAGGTATTGAAGTGGTCTACAAGATCTGTACATTGATTGAAAGATCAAAGTCACTTTCAGTGTAGTAAATGGCCTCTGAATGCATTGTACTCGGGACAACCTGTCGATTTGCGCATGTATTTAAAGGGTAAAGTGACCCATTATGAAACTTTTTCATCGCCAAGATCCTTGTTATTGTGTCCCAGGGCTTTGATTTGCTTATTCATGAAGGCCCAATGACATTAAAACGATAATGGATGACCTTGCATTTTCGTCAAAATTTCAACCATGGCCATAGGGACGGGTGAAAAAGCTCAAGTGATGTAGTTGGATGTTCCTTCAAATGGCCATAACTTCGTAGCCATGTGTCCTTGCGTGATGATTAAGACAGTTTTGGAAAGGTATTGAAGTGTTCTACAAGATCTGTACAAAGGTTAAAAGATCAAATTCATTTTTAGTCTAGTAAATCGCATCTGAATGCATTGTACTCGGGAAAACCTGTCAATTTGAGCATGTGTTTAAAGGGTATTATGAAACTTTTTCATCGCCAAGATCCTTGTTATTGTGTCCCAGGGCTTTGGTTTGCTTATTCATGAAGGCCCAGTGACATAAAAACGATAATGGATGACCTTGCATTTTCGTCAAAATTTCAACCATGGCCATAGGGACGGGTGAAATAGCTCAAGTGATGTAGTTGGATGTTCCTTCAAATGGCCATAACTTCATAGCCATGTGTCCTTGCGTGATGATTAAGACAGTTTTGGAAAGGTATTGAAGTGTTCTACAAGATCTGTACAAAGGTTAAAAGATCAAATTCATTTTTAGTCTAGTAAATCGCCTCTGAATGCATTGTACTCGGGAAAACCTGTCAATTTGAGCATGTGTTTAAAGGGTATTATGAAACTTTTTCATCGCCAAGATCCTTGTTATTGTGTCCCAGGGCTTTGATTTGCTTATTCATGAAGCCCCAACGGCATAAGAACGATAATGAATGACCTTGCATTTTCGTCAAAATTTCAACCATGGCCATAGGGACGGGTGAAAAAGCTCAAGTGATGTAGTTGGATGTTCCTTCAAATGGCCATAACTTCGTAGCCATGTGTCCTTGCATGATGATTAAGACAGTTTTGGAAAGGTATTGAAGTGTTCTACAAGATCTGTACAAAGGTTAAAAGATCAAATTCATTTTTAGTCTAGTAAATCGCCTCTGAATGCATTGTACTCGGGAAAACCTGTCAATTTGAGCATGTGTTTAAAGGGTATTATGAAACTTTTTCATCGCCAAGATCCTTGTTATTGTGTCCCAGGGCTTTGATTTGCTTATTCATGAAGCCCCAACGGCATAAGAACGATAATGAATGACCTTGCATTTTCGTCAAAATTTCAACCATGGCCATAGGGACGGGTGAAAAAGCTCAAGTGATGTAGTTGGATGTTCCTTCAAATGGCCATAACTTCGTAGCCATGTGTCCTTGCATGATGATTAAGACAGTTTTGGAAAGGTATTGAGGTGTTCTACAAGATCTGTACAAAGGTTAAAAGATCAAATTCATTTTTAGTCTAGTAAATCGCCTCTGAATGCATTATACTCGGGAAAACCTGTCAATTTGAGCATGTGTTTAAAGGGTATTATGAAACTTTTTCATCGCCAAGATCCTTGTTATTGTGTCCCAGGGCTTTGGTTTGCTTATTCATGAAGGTGCAATGACATAAAAACGATAATGGATGACCTTGCATTTTCGTCAAAATTTCAACCATGGCCATAGGGACGGGTTAGAAAGCTCAAGTGATGTAGTTGGATGTTCCTTCAAATGGCCATAACTTCATAGCCATGTGTCCTTGCGTGATGATTAAGACAGTTTTGGAAAGGTATTGAAGTGTTCTACAAGATCTGTACATTGATTGAACGATCAAAGTCACTTTCAGTGTAGTAAATGGCCTCTGAATGCATTGTACTCGGGAAAACCTGTCGATTTGAGCATGTATTTAAAGGGTAAAGTGACCCATTATGAAACTTTTTCATCGCCAAGATCCTTGTTATTGTGTCCCAGGGCTTTGATTTGCTTATTCATGAAGGCCCAATGACATAAAAACGATAATGGATGACCTTGCATTTTCGTCAAAATTTCAACCATGGCCATAGGGACGGGTGAAAAAGCTCAAGTGATGTAGTTGGATGTTCCTTCAAATGGCCATAACTTCGTAGCCATGTGTCCTTGCGTGATGATTAAGACAGTTTTGGAAAGGTATTGAAGTGTTCTACAAGATCTGTACAAAGGTTAAAAGATCAAATTCATTTTTAGTCTAGTAAATCGCCTCTGAATGCATTATACTCGGGAAAACCTGTCAATTTGAGCATGTGTTTAAAGGGTATTATGAAACTTTTTCATCGCCAAGATCCTTGTTATTGTGTCCCAGGGCTTTGGTTTGCTTATTCATGAAGGTGCAATGACATAAAAACGATAATGGAAGACCTTGCATTTTCGTCAAAATTTCAACCATGGCCATAGGGACGGGTTAGAAAGCTCAAGTGATGTAGTTGGATGTTCCTTCAAATGGCCATAACCTCGTAGCCATGTGTCCTAGCGTGATGATTAAGACAGTTTTGGAAAGGTATTGAAGTGGTCTACAAGATCTGTACATTGATTGAACGATCAAAGTCACTTTCAGTGTAGTAAATGGCCTCTGAATGCATTGTACTCGGGAAAACCTGTCGATTTGAGCATGTATTTAAAGGGTAAAGTGACCCATTATGAAACTTTTTCATCGCCAAGATCCTTGTTATTGTGTCCCAGGGCTTTGATTTGCTTATTCATGAAGGCCCAATGACATAAAAACGATAATGGATGACCTTGCATTTTCGTCAAAATTTCAACCATGGCCATAGGGACGGGTGAAAAAGCTCAAGTGATGTAGTTGGATGTTCCTTCAAATGGCCATAACTTCATAGCCATGTGTCCTTGCGTGATGATTAAGACAGTTTTGGAAAGGTATTGAAGTGTTCTACAAGATCTGTACAAAGGTTAAAAGATCAAATTCATTTTTAGTCTAGTAAATCGCCTCTGAATGCATTGTACTCGGGAAAACCTGTCAATTTGAGCATGTGTTTAAAGGGTATTATGAAACTTTTTCATCGCCAAGATCCTTGTTATTGTGTCCCAGGGCTTTGGTTTGCTTATTCATGAAGGCCCAATGACATAAAAACGATAATGGATGACCTTGCATTTTCGTCAAAATTTCAACCATGGCCATAGGGACGGGTGAAAAAGCTCAAGTGATGTAGTTGGATGTTCCTTCAAATGGCCATAACTTCGTAGCCATGTGTCCTTGCATGATGATTAAGACAGTTTTGGAAAGGTATTGAGGTGTTCTACAAGATCTGTACAAAGGTTAAAAGATCAAATTCATTTTTAGTCTAGTAAATCGCCTCTGAATGCATTATACTCGGGAAAACCTGTCAATTTGAGCATGTGCTTAAAGGGTATTATGAAACTTTTTCATCGCCAAGATCCTTGTTATTGTGTCCCAGGGCTTTGGTTTGCTTATTCATGAAGGCCCAATGACATAAAAACGATAATGGATGACCTTGCATTTTCGTCAAAATTTCAACCATGGCCATAGGGACGGGTTAGAAAGCTCAAGTGATGTAGTTGGATGTTCCTTCAAATGGCCATAACTTCGTAGCCATGGGTCCTAGCATGATGATTAAGACAGTTTTGGAAAGGTATTGAAGTGTTCTACAAGATCTGTACAAAGGTTCAAAGATCAATTCATTTTTAGTCTAGTAAATCGCCTCTGAATGCATTGTACTCGGGAAAACCTGTCAATTTGAGCATGTGTTTAAAGGGTATTATGAAACTTTTTCATCGCCAAGATCCTTGTTATTGTGTCCCAGGGCTTTGGTTTGCTTATTCATGAAGGCCCAATGACATAAAAACGATAATGGATGACCTTGCATTTTCGTCAAAATTTCAACCATGGCCATAGGGACGGGTGAAAAAGCTCAAGTGATGTAGTTGGATGTTCCTTCAAATGGCCATAACTTCGTAGCCATGTGTCCTTGCGTGATGATTAAGACAGTTTTGGAAAGGTATTGAAGTGTTCTACAAGATCTGTACAAAGGTTAAAAGATCAAATTCATTTTTAGTCTAATAAATCGCCTCTGAATGCATTGTACTCGGGAAAACCTGTCAATTTGAGCATGTGTTTAAAGGGTATTATGAAACTTTTTCATCGCCAAGATCCTTGTTATTGTGTCCCAGGGCTTTGGTTTGCTTATTCATGAAGCCCCAATGACATTAAAACGATAATGGATGACCTTGCATTTTCGTCAAAATTTCAACCATGGCCAAAGGGACGGGTGAAATAGCTCAAGTGATGTAGTTGGATGTTCCTTCAAATGGCCATAACCTCGTAGCCATGTGTCCTTGCGTGATGATTAAGACAGTTTTGGAAAGGTATTGAAGTGTTCTAGAAGATCTGTACAAAGGTTAAAAGATCAAATTCATTTTTAGTCTAGTAAATCGCCTCTGAATGCATTGTACTCGGGAAAACCTGTCAATTTGAGCATGTGTTTAAAGGGTATTATGAAACTTTTTCATCGCCAAGATCCTTGTTATTGTGTCCCAGGGCTTTGGTTTGCTTATTCATGAAGGCGCAATGACATAAAAACGATAATGGATGACCTTGCATTTTCGTCAAAATTTCAACCATGGCCATAGGGACGGGTGAAAAAGCTCAAGTGATGTAGTTGGATGTTCCTTCAAATGGCCATAACCTCGTAGCCATGTGTCCTAGCGTGATGATTAAGACAGTTTTGGAAAGGTATTGAAGTGGTCTACAAGATCTGTACATTGATTGAACGATCAAAGTCACTTTCAGTGTAGTAAATGGCCTCTGAATGCATTGTACTCGGGAAAACCTGTCGATTTGAGCATGTATTTAAAGGGTAAAGTGACCCATTATGAAACTTTTTCATCGCCAAGATCCTTGTTATTGTGTCCCAGGGCTTTGGTTTGCTTATTCATGAAGGCCCAATGACATAAAAACGATAATGGATGACCTTGCATTTTCGTCAAAATTTCAACCATGGCCATAGGGACGGGTTAGAAAGCTCAAGTGATGTAGTTGGATGTTCCTTCAAATGGCCATAACCTCGTAGCCATGTGTCCTTGCGTGATGATTAAGACAGTTTTGGAAAGGTATTGAAGTGTTCTAGAAGATCTGTACAAAGGTTAAAAGATCAAATTCATTTTTAGTCTAGTAAATCGCCTCTGAATGCATTGTACTCGGGAAAACCTGTCAATTTGAGCATGTGTTTAAAGGGTATTATGAAACTTTTTCATCGCCAAGATCCTTGTTATTGTGTCCCAGGGCTTTGGTTTGCTTATTCATGAAGGCCCAGTGACATAAAAACGATAATGGATGACCTTGCATTTTCGTCAAAATTTCAACCATGGCCATAGGGACGGGTGAAATAGCTCAAGTGATGTAGTTGGATGTTCCTTCAAATGGCCATAACTTCATAGCCATGTGTCCTTGCGTGATGATTAAGACAGTTTTGGAAAGGTATTGAAGTGTTCTACAAGATCTGTAGAAAGGTTAAAAGATCAAATTCATTTTTAGTCTAGTAAATCGCCTCTGAATGCATTGTACTCGGGAAAACCTGTCGATTTGAGCATGTATTTAAAGGGTAAAGTGACCCATTATGAAACTTTTTCATCGCCAAGATCCTTGTTATTGTGTCCCAGGGCTTTGATTTGCTTATTCATGAAGGCCCAATGACATAAAAACGATAATGGATGACCTTGCATTTTCGTCAAAATTTCAACCATGGCCATAGGGACGGGTGAAAAAGCTCAAGTGATGTAGTTGGATGTTCCTTCAAATGGCCATAACTTCGTAGCCATGTGTCCTTGCGTGAAGATTAAGACAGTTTTGGAAAGGTATTGAAGTGTTCTACAAGATCTGTACAAAGGTTAAAAGATCAAATTCATTTTTAGTCTAGTAAATCGCATCTGAATGCATTGTACTCGGGAAAACCTGTCAATTTGAGCATGTGTTTAAAGGGTATTATGAAACTTTTTCATCGCCAAGATCCTTGTTATTGTGTCCCAGGGCTTTGGTTTGCTTATTCATGAAGGCCCAGTGACATAAAAACGATAATGGATGACCTTGCATTTTCGTCAAAATTTCAACCATGGCCATAGGGACGGGTGAAATAGCTCAAGTGATGTAGTTGGATGTTCCTTCAAATGGCCATAACCTCGTAGCCATGCGTCCTAGCGTGATGATTAAGACAGTTTTGGAAAGGTATTGAAGTGGTCTACAAGATCTGTACATTGATTGAACGATCAAATTCATTTTTAGTCTAGTAAATCGCCTCTGAATGCATTGTACTCGGGATAACCTGTCAATTTGAGCATGTGTTTAAAGGGTATTATGAAACTTTTTCATCGCCAAGATCCTTGTTATTGTGTCCCAGGGCTTTGGTTTGCTTATTCATGAAGGCCCAGTGACATAAAAACGATAATGGATGACCTTGCATTTTCGTCAAAATTTCAACCATGGCCATAGGGACGGGTGAAATAGCTCAAGTGATGTAGTTGGATGTTCCTTCAAATGGCCATAACTTCGTAGCCATGTGTCCTAGCATGATGATTAAGACAGTTTTGGAAAGGTATTGAAGTGTTCTACAAGATCTGTACAAAGGTTTAAAGATCAAATTCATTTTTAGTCTAGTAAATCGCCTCTGAATGCATTGTACTCGGGAAAACCTGTCAATTTGAGCATGTGTTTAAAGGGTATTATGAAACTTTTTCATCGCCAAGATCCTTGTTATTGTGTCCCAGGGCTTTGGTTTGCTTATTCATGAAGGCCCAATGACATAAAAACGATAATGGATGACCTTGCATTTTCGTCAAAATTTCAACCATGGCCATAGGGTCGGGTGAAATAGCTCAAGTGATGTAGTTGGATGTTCCTTCAAATGGCCATAACTTCGTAGCCATGTGTCCTAGCATGATGATTAAGACAGTTTTGGAAAGGTATTGAAGTGTTCTACAAGATCTGTACAAAGGTTAAAAGATCAAATTCATTTTTAGTCTAGTAAATCGCCTCTGAATGCATTGTACTCGGGAAAACCTGTAAATTTGAGCATGTGTTTAAAGGGTATTATGAAACTTTTTCATCGCCAAGATCCTTGTTATTGTGTCCCAGGGCTTTGGTTTGCTTATTCATGAAGGCCCAGTGACATAAAAACGATAATGGATGACCTTGCATTTTCGTCAAAATTTCAACCATGGCCATAGGGACGGGTGAAAAAGCTCAAGTGATGTAGTTGGATGTTCCTTCAAATGGCCATAACTTCGTAGCCATGTGTCCTTGCGTGATGATTAAGACAGTTTTGGAAAGTTATTGAAGTGTTCTACAAGATCTGTACAAAGGTTAAAAGATCAAATTCATTTTTAGTCTAGTAAATCGCCTCTGAATGCATTGTACTCGGGAAAACCTGTCAATTTGAGCATGTGTTTAAAGGGTATTATGAAACTTTTTCATCGCCAAGATCCTTGTTATTGTGTCCCAGGGCTTTGGTTTGCTTATTCATGAAGGCCCAATGACATAAAAACGATAATGGATGACCTTGCATTTTCGTCAAAATTTCAACCATGGCCATAGGGACGGGTGAAAAAGCTCAAGTGATGTAGTTGGATGTTCCTTCAAATGGCCATAACTTCGTAGCCATGTGTCCTTGCGTGATGATTAAGACAGTTTTGGGAAGGTATTGAAGTGTTCTACAAGATCTGTACAAAGGTTAAAAGATCAAATTCATTTTTAGTCTAGTAAATCGCCTCTGAATGCATTGTACTCGGGAAAACCTGTCAATTTGAGCATGTGTTTAAAGGGTATTATGAAACTTTTTCGTCGCCAAGATCCTTGTTATTGTGTCCCAGGGCTTTGGTTTGCTTATTCATGAAGGCCCAGTGACATAAAAACGATAATGGATGACCTTGCATTTTCGTCAAAATTTCAACCATGGCCATAGGGACGGGTGAAAAAGCTCAAGTGATGTAGTTGGATGTTCCTTCAAATGGCCATAACTTCGTAGCCATGTGTCCTAGCATGATGATTAAGACAGTTTTGGAAAGGTATTGAAGTGGTCTACAAGATCTGTACATTGATTGAACGATCAAAGTCACTTTCAGTGTAGTAAATGGCCTCTGAATGCATTGTACTCGGGAAAACCTGTCGATTTGAGCATGTATTTAAAGGGTAAAGTGACCCATTATGAAACTTTTTCATCGCCAAGATCATTGTTATTGTGTCCCAGGGCTTTGGTTTGCTTATTCATGAAGGCCCAATGACATAAAAACGATAATGGATGACCTTGCATTTTCGTCAAAATTCCAACCATGGCCATAGGGACGGGTGAAAAAGCTCAAGTGATGTAGTTGGATGTTCCTTCAAATGGCCATAACTTCGTAGCCATGTGTCCTTGCGTGATGATTAAGACAGTTTTGGGAAGGTATTGAAGTGTTCTACAAGATCTGTACAAAGGTTAAAAGATCAAATTCATTTTTAGTCTAGTAGATCGCCTCTGAATGCATTGTACTCGGGAAAACCTGTCAATTTGAGCATGTGTTTAAAGGGTATTATGAAACTTTTTCATCGCCAAGATCCTTGTTATTGTGTCCCAGGGCTTTGATTTGCTTATTCATGAAGGCCCAGTGACATAAAAACGCTAATGGATGACCTTGCATTTTCGTCAAAATTTCAACCATGGCCATAGGGACGGGTGAAATAGCTCAAGTGATGTAGTTGGATGTTCCTTCAAATGGCCATAACTTCGTAGCCATGTGTCCTTGCGTGATGATTAAGACAGTTTTGGAAAGGTATTGAAGTGTTCTACAAGATATGTACAAAGGTTAAAAGATCAAATTCATTTTTAGTCTAGTAAATCGCCTCTGAATGGATTGTACTCGGGAAAACCTGTCAATTTGAGCATGTGTTTAAAGGGTATTATGAAACTTTTTCATCGCCAAGATCCTTGTTATTGTGTCCCAGGGCTTTGGTTTGCTTATTCATGAAGGCCCAGTGACATAAAAACGATAATGGATGACCTTGCATTTTCGTCAAAATTTCAACCATGGCCATAGGGACGGGTGAAAAAGCTAAAGTGATGTAGTTGGATGTTCCTTCAAATGGCCATAACTTCGTAGCCATGTGTCCTAGCATGATGATTAAGACAGTTTTGGAAAGGTATTGAAGTGGTCTACAAGATCTGTACATTGATTGAACGATCAAAGTCACTTTCAGTGTAGTAAATGGCCTCTGAATGCATTGTACTCGGGAAAACCTGTCGATTTGAGCATGTATTTAAAGGGTAAAGTGACCCATTATGAAACTTTTTCATCGCCAAGATCCTTGTTATTGTGTCCCAGGGCTTTGGTTTGCTTATTCATGAAGGCCCAATGACATAAAAACGATAATGGATGACTTTGCATTTTCGTCAAAATTTCAACCATGGCCATAGGGACGGGTGAAATAGCTCAAGTGATGTAGTTGGATGTTCCTTCAAATGGCCATAACTTCGTAGCCATGTGTCCTTGCGTGATGATTAAGACAGTTTTGGAAAGGTATTGAAGTGTTCTACAAGATATGTACAAAGGTTAAAAGATCAAATTCATTTTTAGTCTAGTAAATCGCCTCTGAATGGATTGTACTCGGGAAAACCTGTAAATTTGAGCATGTGTTTAAAGGGTATTATGAAACTTTTTCATCGCCAAGATCCTTGTTATTGTGTCCCAGGGCTTTGGTTTGCTTATTCATGAAGGCCCAATGACATAAAAACGATAATGGATGACCTTGCATTTTCGTCAAAATTTCAACCATGGCCATAGGGACGGGTGAAAAAGCTCAAGTGATGTAGTTGGATGTTCCTTCAAATGGCCATAACTTCGTAGCCATGTGTCCTTGCGTGATGATTAAGACAGTTTTGGAAAGGTATTGAAGTGTTCTACAAGATCTGTACAAAGGTTAAAAGATCAAATTCATTTTTAGTCTAGTAAATCGCCTCTGAATGCATTGTACTCGGGAAAACCTGTCAATTTGAGCATGTGTTTAAAGGGTATTATGAAACTTTTTCATCGCCAAGATCCTTGTTATTGTGTCCCAGGGCTTTGGTTTGCTTATTCATGAAGGCCCAATGACATAAAAACGATAATGGATGACCTTGCATTTTCGTCAAAATTTCAACCATGGCCATAGGGACGGGTGAAAAAGCTCAAGTGATGTAGTTGGATGTTCCTTCAAATGGCCATAACTTCGTAGCCATGTGTCCTTGCGTGATGATTAAGACAGTTTTGGAAAGGTATTGAAGTGTTCTACAAGATCTGTACAAAGGTTAAAAGATCAAATTCATTTTTAGTCTAGTAAATCGCCTCTGAATGCATTGTACTCGGGAAAACCTGTCAATTTGAGCATGTGTTTAAAGGGTATTATGAAACTTTTTCATCGCCAAGATCCTTGTTATTGTGTCCCAGGGCTTTGGTTTGCTTATTCATGAAGCCCCAATGACATTAAAACGATAATGGATGACCTTGCATTTTCGTCAAAATTTCAACCATGGCCAAAGGGACGGGTGAAATAGCTCAAGTGATGTAGTTGGATGTTCCTTCAAATGGCCATAACCTCGTAGCCATGTGTCCTTGCGTGATGATTAAGACAGTTTTGGAAAGGTATTGAAGTGTTCTAGAAGATCTGTACAAAGGTTAAAAGATCAAATTCATTTTTAGTCTAGTAAATCGCCTCTGAATGCATTGTACTCGGGAAAACCTGTCAATTTGAGCATGTGTTTAAAGGGTATTATGAAACTTTTTCATCGCCAAGATCCTTGTTATTGTGTCCCAGGGCTTTGGTTTGCTTATTCATGAAGGCGCAATGACATAAAAACGATAATGGATGACCTTGCATTTTCGTCAAAATTTCAACCATGGCCATAGGGACGGGTGAAAAAGCTCAAGTGATGTAGTTGGATGTTCCTTCAAATGGCCATAACCTCGTAGCCATGTGTCCTAGCGTGATGATTAAGACAGTTTTGGAAAGGTATTGAAGTGGTCTACAAGATCTGTACATTGATTGAACGATCAAAGTCACTTTCAGTGTAGTAAATGGCCTCTGAATGCATTGTACTCGGGAAAACCTGTCGATTTGAGCATGTATTTAAAGGGTAAAGTGACCCATTATGAAACTTTTTCATCGCCAAGATCCTTGTTATTGTGTCCCAGGGCTTTGGTTTGCTTATTCATGAAGGCCCAATGACATAAAAACGATAATGGATGACCTTGCATTTTCGTCAAAATTTCAACCATGGCCATAGGGACGGGTTAGAAAGCTCAAGTGATGTAGTTGGATGTTCCTTCAAATGGCCATAACCTCGTAGCCATGTGTCCTTGCGTGATGATTAAGACAGTTTTGGAAAGGTATTGAAGTGTTCTAGAAGATCTGTACAAAGGTTAAAAGATCAAATTCATTTTTAGTCTAGTAAATCGCCTCTGAATGCATTGTACTCGGGAAAACCTGTCAATTTGAGCATGTGTTTAAAGGGTATTATGAAACTTTTTCATCGCCAAGATCCTTGTTATTGTGTCCCAGGGCTTTGGTTTGCTTATTCATGAAGGCCCAGTGACATAAAAACGATAATGGATGACCTTGCATTTTCGTCAAAATTTCAACCATGGCCATAGGGACGGGTGAAATAGCTCAAGTGATGTAGTTGGATGTTCCTTCAAATGGCCATAACTTCATAGCCATGTGTCCTTGCGTGATGATTAAGACAGTTTTGGAAAGGTATTGAAGTGTTCTACAAGATCTGTAGAAAGGTTAAAAGATCAAATTCATTTTTAGTCTAGTAAATCGCCTCTGAATGCATTGTACTCGGGAAAACCTGTCGATTTGAGCATGTATTTAAAGGGTAAAGTGACCCATTATGAAACTTTTTCATCGCCAAGATCCTTGTTATTGTGTCCCAGGGCTTTGATTTGCTTATTCATGAAGGCCCAATGACATAAAAACGATAATGGATGACCTTGCATTTTCGTCAAAATTTCAACCATGGCCATAGGGACGGGTGAAAAAGCTCAAGTGATGTAGTTGGATGTTCCTTCAAATGGCCATAACTTCGTAGCCATGTGTCCTTGCGTGATGATTAAGACAGTTTTGGAAAGGTATTGAAGTGTTCTACAAGATCTGTACAAAGGTTAAAAGATCAAATTCATTTTTAGTCTAGTAAATCGCATCTGAATGCATTGTACTCGGGAAAACCTGTCAATTTGAGCATGTGTTTAAAGGGTATTATGAAACTTTTTCATCGCCAAGATCCTTGTTATTGTGTCCCAGGGCTTTGGTTTGCTTATTCATGAAGGCCCAGTGACATAAAAACGATAATGGATGACCTTGCATTTTCGTCAAAATTTCAACCATGGCCATAGGGACGGGTGAAATAGCTCAAGTGATGTAGTTGGATGTTCCTTCAAATGGCCATAACTTCGTAGCCATGTGTCCTAGCGTGATGATTAAGACAGTTTTGGAAAGGTATTGAAGTGGTCTACAAGATCTGTACATTGATTGAACGATCAAATTCATTTTTAGTCTAGTATATCGCCTCTGAATGCATTGTACTCGGGAAAACCTGTCAATTTGAGCATGTGTTTAAAGGGTATTATGAAACTTTTTCATCGCCAAGATCCTTGTTATTGTGTCCCAGGGCTTTGGTTTGCTTATTCATGAAGGCCCAGTGACATAAAAACGATAATGGATGACCTTGCATTTTCGTCAAAATTTCAACCATGGCCATAGGGACGGGTGAAATAGCTCAAGTGATGTAGTTGGATGTTCCTTCAAATGGCCATAACTTCGTAGCCATGTGTCCTAGCATGATGATTAAGACAGTTTTGGAAAGGTATTGAAGTGTTCTACAAGATCTGTACAAAGGTTTAAAGATCAAATTCATTTTTAGTCTAGTAAATCGCCTCTGAATGCATTGTACTCGGGAAAACCTGTCAATTTGAGCATGTGTTTAAAGGGTATTATGAAACTTTTTCATCGCCAAGATCCTTGTTATTGTGTCCCAGGGCTTTGGTTTGCTTATTCATGAAGGCCCAATGACATAAAAACGATAATGGATGACCTTGCATTTTCGTCAAAATTTCAACCATGGCCATAGGGTCGGGTGAAATAGCTCAAGTGATGTAGTTGGATGTTCCTTCAAATGGCCATAACTTCGTAGCCATGTGTCCTAGCATGATGATTAAGACAGTTTTGGAAAGGTATTGAAGTGTTCTACAAGATCTGTACAAAGGTTAAAAGATCAAATTCATTTTTAGTCTAGTAAATCGCCTCTGAATGCATTGTACTCGGGAAAACCTGTAAATTTGAGCATGTGTTTAAAGGGTATTATGAAACTTTTTCATCGCCAAGATCCTTGTTATTGTGTCCCAGGGCTTTGGTTTGCTTATTCATGAAGGCCCAGTGACATAAAAACGATAATGGATGACCTTGCATTTTCGTCAAAATTTCAACCATGGCCATAGGGACGGGTGAAAAAGCTCAAGTGATGTAGTTGGATGTTCCTTCAAATGGCCATAACTTCGTAGCCATGTGTCCTTGCGTGATGATTAAGACAGTTTTGGAAAGTTATTGAAGTGTTCTACAAGATCTGTACAAAGGTTAAAAGATCAAATTCATTTTTAGTCTAGTAAATCGCCTCTGAATGCATTGTACTCGGGAAAACCTGTCAATTTGAGCATGTGTTTAAAGGGTATTATGAAACTTTTTCATCGCCAAGATCCTTGTTATTGTGTCCCAGGGCTTTGGTTTGCTTATTCATGAAGGCCCAATGACATAAAAACGATAATGGATGACCTTGCATTTTCGTCAAAATTTCAACCATGGCCATAGGGACGGGTGAAAAAGCTCAAGTGATGTAGTTGGATGTTCCTTCAAATGGCCATAACTTCGTAGCCATGTGTCCTTGCGTAATGATTAAGACAGTTTTGGAAAGTTATTGAAGTGTTCTACAAGATCTGTACAAAGGTTAAAAGATCAAATTCATTTTTAGTCTAGTAAATCGCCTCTGAATGCATTGTACTCGGGAAAACCTGTCAATTTGAGCATGTGTTTAAAGGGTATTATGAAACTTTTTCGTCGCCAAGATCCTTGTTATTGTGTCCCAGGGCTTTGGTTTGCTTATTCATGAAGGCCCAGTGACATAAAAACGATAATGGATGACCTTGCATTTTCGTCAAAATTTCAACCATGGCCATAGGGACGGGTGAAAAAGCTCAAGTGATGTAGTTGGATGTTCCTTCAAATGGCCATAACTTCGTAGCCATGTGTCCTAGCATGATGATTAAGACAGTTTTGGAAAGGTATTGAAGTGGTCTACAAGATCTGTACATTGATTGAACGATCAAAGTCACTTTCAGTGTAGTAAATGGCCTCTGAATGCATTGTACTCGGGAAAACCTGTCGATTTGAGCATGTATTTAAAGGGTAAAGTGACCCATTATGAAACTTTTTCATCGCCAAGATCATTGTTATTGTGTCCCAGGGCTTTGGTTTGCTTATTCATGAAGGCCCAATGACATAAAAACGATAATGGATGACCTTGCATTTTCGTCAAAATTCCAACCATGGCCATAGGGACGGGTGAAAAAGCTCAAGTGATGTAGTTGGATGTTCCTTCAAATGGCCATAACTTCGTAGCCATGTGTCCTAGCATGATGATTAAGACAGTTTTGGAAAGGTATTGAAGTGGTCTACAAGATCTGTACATTGATTGAACGATCAAAGTCACTTTCAGTGTAGTAAATGGCCTCTGAATGCATTGTACTCGGGAAAACCTGTCGATTTGAGCATGTATTTAAAGGGTAAAGTGACCCATTATGAAACTTTTTCATCGCCAAGATCCTTGTTATTGTGTCCCAGGGCTTTGGTTTGCTTATTCATGAAGGCCCAATGACATAAAAACGATAATGGATGACTTTGCATTTTCGTCAAAATTTCAACCATGGCCATAGGGACGGGTGAAATAGCTCAAGTGATGTAGTTGGATGTTCCTTCAAATGGCCATAACTTCGTAGCCATGTGTCCTTGCGTGATGATTAAGACAGTTTTGGAAAGGTATTGAAGTGTTCTACAAGATATACACAAAGGTTAAAAGATCAAATTCATTTTTAGTCTAGTAAATCGCCTCTGAATGGATTGTACTCGGGAAAACCTGTCAATTTGAGCATGTGTTTAAAGGGTATTATGAAACTTTTTCATCGCCAAGATCCTTGTTATTGTGTCCCAGGGCTTTGGTTTGCTTATTCATGAAGGCCCAGTGACATAAAAACGATAATGGATGACCTTGCATTTTCGTCAAAATTTCAACCATGGCCATAGGGACGGGTGAAAAAGCTCAAGTGATGTAGTTGGATGTTCCTTCAAATGGCCATAACTTCGTAGCCATGTGTCCTAGCATGATGATTAAGACAGTTTTGGAAAGGTATTGAAGTGGTCTACAAGATCTGTACATTGATTGAACGATCAAAGTCACTTTCAGTGTAGTAAATGGCCTCTGAATGCATTGTACTCGGGAAAACCTGTCGATTTGAGCATGTATTTAAAGGGTAAAGTGACCCATTATGAAACTTTTTCATCGCCAAGATCCTTGTTATTGTGTCCCAGGGCTTTGGTTTGCTTATTCATGAAGGCCCAATGACATAAAAACGATAATGGATGACTTTGCATTTTCGTCAAAATTTCAACCATGGCCATAGGGACGGGTGAAATAGCTCAAGTGATGTAGTTGGATGTTCCTTCAAATGGCCATAACTTCGTAGCCATGTGTCCTTGCGTGATGATTAAGACAGTTTTGGAAAGGTATTGAAGTGTTCTACAAGATATACACAAAGGTTAAAAGATCAAATTCATTTTTAGTCTAGTAAATCGCCTCTGAATGGATTGTACTCGGGAAAACCTGTAAATTTGAGCATGTGTTTAAAGGGTATTATGAAACTTTTTCATCGCCAAGATCCTTGTTATTGTGTCCCAGGGCTTTGGTTTGCTTATTCATGAAGGCCCAATGACATAAAAACGATAATGGATGACCTTGCATTTTCGTCAAAATTTCAACCATGACCATAGGGACGGGTGAAATAGCTCAAGTGATGTAGTTGGATGTTCCTTCAAATGGCCATAACTTCGTAGCCATGTGTCCTAGCATGATGATTAAGACAGTTTTGGAAAGGTATTGAAGTGTTTTACAAGATCTGTACAAAGGTTAAAAGATCAAATTCATTTTTAGTCTAGTAAATCGCCTCTGAATGCATTGTACTCGGGAAAACCTGTCAATTTGAGCATGTGTTTAAAGGGTATTATGAAACTTTTTCATCGCCAAGATCCTTGTTATTGTGTCCCAGGGCTTTGGTTTGCTTATTCATGAAGGCCCAATGACATAAAAACGATAATGGATGACCTTGCATTTTCGTCAAAATTTCAACCATGGCCATAGGGACGGGTGAAATAGCTCAAGTGATGTAGTTGGATGTTCCTTCAAATGGCCATAACTTCGTAGCCATGTGTCCTTGCGTGATGATTAAGACCGTTTTGGAAAGGTATTGAAGTGTTATACAAGATCTGTACAAAGGTTAAAAGAACAAATTCATTTTAAGTCTAGTAAATCGCCTCTGAATGCATTGTACTCGGGAAAACCTGTCAATTTGAGCATGTGTTTAAAGGGTATTATGAAACTTTTTCATCGCCAAGATCCTTGTTATTGTGTCCCAGGGCTTTGGTTTGCTTATTCATGAAGGTGCAATGACATAAAAACGATAATGGATGACCTTGCATTTTCGTCAAAATTTCAACCATGGCCATAGGGACGGGTTAGAAAGCTCAAGTGATGTAGTTGGATGTTCCTTCAAATGGCCATAACTTCGTAGCCATGTGTCCTAGCATGATGATTAAGACAGCTTTGGAAAGGTATTGAAGTGTTATACAAGATCTGTACAAAGGTTTAAAGATCAAATTCATTTTTACTCTAGTAAATCGCCTCTGAATGCATTGTACTCGGGAAAACCTGTCAATTTGAGCATGTGTTTAAAGGGTATTATGAAACTTTTTCATCGCCAAGATCCTTGTTATTGTGTCCCAGGGCTTTGGTTTGCTTATTCATGAAGGCTCAATGACATAAAAACGATAATGGATGACCTTGCATTTTCGTCAAAATTTCAACCATGGCCATAGGGACGGGTGAAATAGCTCAAGTGATGTAGTTGGATGTTCCTTCAAATGGCCATAACTTCGTAGCCATGTGTCCCTGCGTGATGATTAAGACAGTTTTGGAAAGGTATTGAAGTGTTCTACAAGATCTGTACAAAGGTTAAAAGATCAAATTCATTTTTAGTCTAGTAAATCGCCTCTGAATGCATTGTACTCGGGATAACCTGTCAATTTGAGCATGTGTTTAAAGGGTATTATGAAACTTTTTCATCGCCAAGATCCTTGTTATTGTGTCCCAGGGCTTTGGTTTGCTTATTCATGAAGGCCCAATGACATAAAAACGATAATGGATGACCTTGCATTTTCGTCAAAATTTCAACCATGGCCATAGGGACGGGTGAAAAAGCTCAAGTGATGTAGTTGGATGTTCCTTCAAATGGCCATAACTTCGTAGCCATGTGTCCTTGCGTGATGATTAAGACAGTTTTGGAAAGGTATTGAAGTGTTCTACAAGATCTGTACAAAGGTTAAAAGATCAAATTCATTTTTAGTCTAGTAAATCGCCTCTGAATGCATTGTACTCGGGAAAACCTGTCAATTTGAGCATGTGTTTAAAGGGTATTATGAAACTTTTTCATCGCCAAGATCCTTGTTATTGTGTCCCAGGGCTTTGGTTTGCTTATTCATGAAGGCCCAATGACATTAAAACGATAATGGATGACCTTGCATTTTCGTCAAAATTTCAACCATGGCCAAAGGGACGGGTGAAATAGCTCAAGTGATGTAGTTGGATGTTCCTTCAAATGGCCATAACTTCGTAGCCATGTGTCCTAGCGTGATGATTAAGACAGTTTTGGAAAGGTATTGAGGTGTTCTACAAGATCTGTACAAAAATTAAAAGATCAAATTCATTTTTAGTCTAGTAAATCGCCTCTGAATGCATTATACTCGGGAAAACCTGTCAATTTGAGCATGTGTTTAAAGGGTATTATGAAACTTTTTCATCGCCAAGATCCTTGTTATTGTGTCCCAGGGCTTTGGTTTGCTTATTCATGAAGGCCCAGTGACATAAAAACGATAATGGATGACCTTGCATTTTCGTCAAAATTTCAACCATGGCCATAGGGACGGGTGAAATAGCTCAAGTGATGTAGTTGGATGTTCCTTCAAATGGCCATAACTTCGTAGCCATGTGTCCTAGCATGATGATTAAGACAGTTTTGGAAAGGTATTGAAGTGGTCTACAAGATCTGTACATTGATTGAACGATCAAAGTCACTTTCAGTGTAGTAAATGGCCTCTGAATGCATTGTACTCGGGAAAACCTGTCGATTTGAGCATGTATTTAAAGGGTAAAGTGACCCATTATGAAACTTTTTCATCGCCAAGATCCTTGTTATTGTGTCCCAGGGCTTTGATTTGCTTATTCATGAAGGCCCAATGACATAAAAACGATAATGGATGACCTTGCATTTTCGTCAAAATTTCAACCATGGCCATAGGGACGGGTGAAAAAGCTCAAGTGATGTAGTTGGATGTTCCTTCAAATGGCCATAACTTCATAGCCATGTGTCCTTGCGTGATGATTAAGACAGTTTTGGAAAGGTATTGAAGTGTTCTAGAAGATCTGTACAAAGGTTAAAAGATCAAATTCATTTTTAGTCTAGTAAATCGCCTCTGAATGCATTGTACTCGGGAAAACCTGTCAATTTGAGCATGTGTTTAAAGGGTATTATGAAACTTTTTCATCGCCAAGATCCTTGTTATTGTGTCCCAGGGCTTTGGTTTGCTTATTCATGAAGGCCCAATGACATAAAAACGATAATGGATGACCTTGCATTTTCGTCAAAATTTCAACCATGGCCATAGGGACGGGTGAAATAGCTCAAGTGATGTAGTTGGATGTTCCTTCAAATGGCCATAACTTCGTAGCCATGTGTCCTAGCGTGATGATTAAGACAGTTTTGGAAAGGTATTGAAGTGGTCTACAAGATCTGTACATTGGTTTAAAGATCAAATTCACTTTAAGTCTAGTAAATGGCCTCTGAATGCATTGTACTCGGGAAAACCTGTCAATTTGAGCATGTGTTTAAAGGGTATTATGAAACTTTTTCATCGCCAAGATCCTTGTTATTGTGTCCCAGGGCTTTGGTTTGCTTATTCATGAAGGCGCAATGACATAAAAACGATAATGGATCACCTTGCATTTTCGTCAAAATTTCAACCATGGCCATAGGGACGGGTTAGAAAGCTCAAGTGATGTAGTTGGATGTTCCTTCAAATGGCCATAACTTCGTAGTCATGTGTCCTAGCATGATGATTAAGACAGTTTTGGAAAGGTATTGAAGTGTTCTACAAGATCTGTACAAAGGTTTAAAGAACAAATTCATTTTTAGTCTAGTAAATCGCCTCTGAATGCATTGTACTCGGGAAAACCTGTCAATTTGAGCATGTGTTTAAAGGGTATTATGAAACTTTTTCATCGCCAAGATCCTTGTTATTGTGTCCCAGGGCTTTGGTTTGCTTATTCATGAAGGCCCAATGACATAAAAACGATAATGGATGACCTTGCATTTTCGTCAAAATTTCAACCATGGCCATAGGGACGGGTGAAAAAGCTCAAGTGATGTAGTTGGATGTTCCTTCAAATGGCCATAACTTCGTAGCCATGTGTCCTTGCGTGATGATTAAGACAGTTTTGGAAAAGTATTGAAGTGTTCTACAAGATCTGTACAAAGGTTAAAAGATCAAATTCATTTTTACTCTAGTAAATCGCCTCTGAATGCATTGTACTCGGGAAAACCTGTCAATTTGAGCATGTGTTTAAAGGGTATTATGAAACTTTTTCATCGCCAAGATCCTTGTTATTGTGTCCCAGGGCTTTGGTTTGCTTATTCATGAAGGCCCAATGACATAAAAACGATAATGGATGACCTTGCATTTTCGTCAAAATTTCAACCATGGCCATAGGGACGGGTGAAAAAGCTCAAGTGATGTAGTTGGATGTTCCTTCAAATGGCCATAACTTCGTAGCCATGTGTCCTTGCGTGATGATTAAGACAGTTTTGGAAAGGTATTGAAGTGGTCTACAAGATCTGTACAAAGGTTAAAAGATCAAATTCATTTTTAGTCTAGTAAATCGCCTCTGAATGCATTATACTCGGGAAAACCTGTCAATTTGAGCATGTGTTTAAAGGGTATTATGAAACTTTTTCATCGCCAAGATCCTTGTTATTGTGTCCCAGGGCTTTGGTTTGCTTATTCATGAAGGCCCAATGACATAAAAACGATAATGGATGACCTTGCATTTTCGTCAAAATTCCAACCATGGCCATAGGGACGGGTGAAATAGCTCAAGTGATGTAGTTGGATATTCCTTCAAATGGCCATAACTTCGTAGCCATGTGTCCTAGCATGATGATTAAGACAGTTTTGGAAAGGTATTGAAGTGGTCTACAAGATCTGAACATTGATTGAACGATCAAAGTCACTTTCAGTGTGGTAAATGGCCTCTGAATGCATTGTACTCGGGAAAACCTGTCGATTTGAGCATGTATTTAAAGGGTAAAGTGACCCATTATGAAACTTTTTCATCGCCAAGATCCTTGTTATTGTGTCCCAGGGCTTTGATTTGCTTATTCATGAAGGCCCAATGACATAAAAACGATAATGGATGACCTTGCATTTTCGTCAAAATTTCAACCATGGCCATAGGGACGGGTGAAAAAGCTCAAGTGATGTAGTTGGATGTTCCTTCAAATGGCCATAACTTCGTAGCCATGTGTCCTTGCGTGATGATTAAGACAGTTTTGGAAAGGTATTGAAGTGGTCTACAAGATCTGTACAAAGGTTAAAAGATCAAATTCATTTTTAGTCTAGTATATCGCCCCTGAATGCATTGTACTCGGGAAAACCTGTCAATTTGAGCATGTGTTTAAAGGGTATTATGAAACTTTTTCATCGCCAAGATCCTTGTTATTGTGTCCCAGGGCTTTGATTTGCTTATTCATGAAGGCCCAATGACATAAAAACGATAATGGATGACCTTGCATTTTCGTCAAAATTTCAACCATGGCCATAGGGACGGGTGAAAAAGGTCAAGTGATGTAGTTGGATGTTCCTTCAAATGGCCATAACCTCGTAGCCATGTGTCCTAGCGTGATGATTAAGACAGTTTTGGAAAGGTATTGAAGTGGTCTACAAGATCTGTACATTGATTGAAAGATCAAAGTCACTTTCAGTGTAGTAAATGGCCTCTGAATGCATTGTACTCGGGACAACCTGTCGATTTGCGCATGTATTTAAAGGGTAAAGTGACCCATTATGAAACTTTTTCATCGCCAAGATCCTTGTTATTGTGTCCCAGGGCTTTGATTTGCTTATTCATGAAGGCCCAATGACATTAAAACGATAATGGATGACCTTGCATTTTCGTCAAAATTTCAACCATGGCCAAAGGGACGGGTGAAATAGCTCAAGTGATGTAGTTGGATGTTCCTTCAAATGGCCATAACCTCGTAGCCATGTGTCCTAGCGTGATGATTAAGACAGTTTTGGAAAGGTATTGAAGTGGTCTACAAGATCTGTACAAAGGTTAAAAGATCAAATTCATTTTTAGTCTAGTATATCGCCTCTGAATGCATTGTACTCGGGAAAACCTGTCAATTTGAGCATGTGTTTAAAGGGTATTATGAAACTTTTTCATCGCCAAGATCCTTGTTATTGTGTCCCAGGGCTTTGGTTTGCTTATTCATGAAGGCCCAATGACATAAAAACGATAATGGATGACCTTGCATTTTCGTCAAAATTTCAACCATGGCCATAGGGACGGGTGAAAAAGCTCAAGTGATGTAGTTGGATGTTCCTTCAAATGGCCATAACTTCGTAGCCATGTGTCCTTGCGTGATGATTAAGACAGTTTTGGAAAGGTATTGAAGTGTTCTACAAGATCTGTACAAAGGTTAAAAGATCAAATTCATTTTTAGTCTAGTAGATCGCCTCTGAATGCATTGTACTCGGGAAAACCTGTCAATTTGAGCATGTGTTTAAAGGGTATTATGAAACTTTTTCATCGCCAAGATCCTTGTTATTGTGTCCCAGGGCTTTGGTTTGCTTATTCATGAAGGCCCAATGACATAAAAACGATAATGGATGACCTTGCATTTTCGTCAAAATTTCAACCATGGCCATAAGGACGGGTGAAATAGCTCAAGTGATGTAGTTGGATGTTCCTTCAAATGGCCATAACCTCGTAGCCATGTGTCCTAGCGTGATGATTAAGACAGTTTTGGAAAGGTATTGAAGTGTTCTACAAGATCTGTACAAAGGTTAAAAGATCAAATTCATTTTTAGTCTAGTAAATCGCCTCTGAATGCATTGTACTCGGGAAAACCTGTCAATTTGAGCATGTGTTTAAAGGGTATTATGAAACTTTTTCATCGCCAAGATCCTTGTTATTGTGTCCCAGGGCTTTGGTTTGCTTATTCATGAAGGCCCAGTGACATAAAAACGATAATGGATGACCTTGCATTTTCGTCAAAATTTCAACCATGGCCATAGGGACGGGTGAAATAGCTCAAGTGATGAAGTTGGATGTTCCTTCAAATGGCCATAACTTCGTAGCCATGTGTCCTAGCGTGATGATTAAGACAGTTTTGGAAAGGTATTGAAGTGGTCTACAAGATCTGTACATTGATTGAAAGATCAAAGTCACTTTCAGTGTAGTAAATGGCCTCTGAATGCATTGTACTCGGGAAAACCTGTCGATTTGAGCATGTATTTAAAGGGTAAAGTGACCCATTATGAAACTTTTTCATCGCCAAGATCCTTGTTATTGTGTCCCAGGGCTTTGATTTGCTTATTCATGAAGGCCCAATGACATAAAAACGATAATGGATGACCTTGCATTTTCGTCAAAATTTCAACCATGGCCATAGGGACGGGTGAAAAAGCTCAAGTGATGTAGTTGGATGTTCCTTCAAATGGCCATAACTTCGTAGCCATGTGTCCTAGCGTGATGATAAAGACAGTTTTGGAAAGGTATTGAAGTGTTCTACAAGATCTGTACAAAGGTTAAAAGATCAAATTCATTTTTAGTCTAGTAAATCGCATCTGAATGCATTGTACTCGGGAAAACCTGTCAATTTGAGCATGTGTTTAAAGGGTATTATGAAACTTTTTCATCGCCAAGATCCTTGTTATTGTGTCCCAGGGCTTTGGTTTGCTTATTCATGAAGGCCCAGTGACATAAAAACGATAATGGATGACCTTGCATTTTCGTCAAAATTTCAACCATGGCCATAGGGACGGGTGAAATAGCTCAAGTGATGTAGTTGGATGTTCCTTCAAATGGCCATAACTTCGTAGCCATGTGTCCTTGCGTGATGATTAAGACAGTTTTGGAAAGGTATTGAAGTGTTCTACAAGATCTGTACAAAGGTTAAAAGAACAAATTCATTTTTAGTCTAGTAAATCGCCTCTGAATGCATTGTACTCGGGAAAACCTGTCAATTTGAGCATGTGTTTAAAGGGTATTATGAAACTTTTTCATCGCCAAGATCCTTGTTATTGTGTCCCAGGGCTTTGGTTTGCTTATTCATGAAGGCCCACTGACATAAAAACGATAATGGATGACCTTGCATTTTCGTCAAAATTTCAACCATGGCCATAGGGACGGGTGAAAAAGCTCAAGTGATGTAGTTGGATGTTCCTTCAAATGGCCATAACTTCGTAGCCATGTGTCCTAGCGTGATGATTAAGACAGTTTTGGAAAGGTATTGAAGTGGTCTACAAGATCTGTACATTGATTGGAAGATCAAAGTCACTTTCAGTGTAGTAAATGGCCTCTGAATGCATTGTACTCGGGAAAACCTGTCGATTTGAGCATGTGTTTAAAGGGTAAAGTGACCCATTATGAAACTTTTTCATCGCCAAGATCCTTGTTATTGTGTCCCAGGGCTTTGATTTGCTTATTCATGAAGGCCCAATGACATAAAAACGATAATGGATGACCTTGCATTTTCGTCAAAATTTCAACCATGGCCATAGGGACGGGTGAAAAAGCTCAAGTGATGTAGTTGGATGTTCCTTCAAATGGCCATAACTTCGTAGCCATGTGTCCTAGCGTGATGATAAAGACAGTTTTGGAAAGGTATTGAAGTGTTCTACAAGATCTGTACAAAGGTTAAAAGATCAAATTCATTTTTAGTCTAGTAAATCGCCTCTGAATGCATTGTACTCGGGAAAACCTGTCAATTTGAGCATGTGTTTAAAGGGTATTATGAAACTTTTTCATCGCCAAGATCCTTGTTATTGTGTCCCAGGGCTTTGGTTTGCTTATTCATGAAGGCCCAGTGACATAAAAACGATAATGGATGACCTTGCATTTTCGTCAAAATTTCAACCATGGCCATAGGGACGGGTGAAATAGCTCAAGTGATGTAGTTGGATGTTCCTTCAAATGGCCATAACTTCGTAGCCATGTGTCCTAGCGTGATGATTAAGACAGTTTTGGAAAGGTATTGAAGTGGTCTACAAGATCTGTACATTGATTGGAAGATCAAAGTCACTTTCAGTGTAGTAAATGGCCTCTGAATGCATTGTACTCGGGAAAACCTGTCGATTTGAGCATGTTTTTAAAGGGTAAAGTGACCCATTATGAAACTTTTTCATCGCCAAGATCCTTGTTATTGTGTCCCAGGGCTTTGATTTGCTTATTCATGAAGGCCCAATGACATAAAAACGATAATGGATGACCTTGCATTTTCGTCAAAATTTCAACCATGGCCATAGGGACGGGTGAAAAAGCTCAAGTGATGTAGTTGGATGTTCCTTCAAATGGCCATAACTTCGTAGCCATGTGTCCTAGCGTGATGATTAAGACAGTTTTGGAAAGGTATTGAAGTGTTCTACAAGATCTGTACAAAGGTTAAAAGATCAAATTCATTTTTAGTCTAGTAAATCGCATCTGAATGCATTGTACTCGGGAAAACCTGTCAATTTGAGCATGTGTTTAAAGGGTATTATGAAACTTTTTCATCGCCAAGATCCTTGTTATTGTGTCCCAGGGCTTTGGTTTGCTTATTCATGAAGGCCCAGTGACATAAAAACGATAATGGATGACCTTGCATTTTCGTCAAAATTTCAACCATGGCCATAGGGACGGGTGAAAAAGCTCAAGTGATGTAGTTGGATGTTCCTTCAAATGGCCATAACTTCGTAGCCATGTGTCCTTGCGGGATGATTAAGACAGTTTTGGAAAGGTATTGAAGTGTTCTACAAGATCTGTACAAAGGTTAAAAGATCAAATTCATTTTTAGTCTAGTAAATCGCCTCTGAATGCATTGTACTCGGGAAAACCTGTCAATTTGAGCATGTGTTTAAAGGGTAAAGTGACCCATTATGAAACTTTTTCATCGCCAAGATCCTTGTTATTGTGTCCCAGGGCTTTGATTTGCTTATTCATGAAGGCCCAATGACATAAAAACGATAATGGATGACCTTGCATTTTCGTCAAAATTTCAACCATGGCCATAGGGACGGGTGAAAAAGCTCAAGTGATGTAGTTGGATGTTCCTTCAAATGGCCATAACTTCGTAGCCATGTGTCCTAGCGTGATGATTAAGACAGTTTTGGAAAGGTATTGAAGTGTTCTACAAGATCTGTACAAAGGTTAAAAGATCAAATTCATTTTTAGTCTAGTAAATCGCCTCTGAATGCATTGTACTCGGGAAAACCTGTCAATTTGAGCATGTGTTTAAAGGGTATTATGAAACTTTTTCATCGCCAAGATCCTTGTTATTGTGTCCCAGGGCTTTGGTTTGCTTATTCATGAAGGCCCAGTGACATAAAAACGATAATGGATGACCTTGCATTTTCGTCAAAATTTCAACCATGGCCATAGGGACGGGTGAAATAGCTCAAGTGATGTAGTTGGATGTTCCTTCAAATGGCCATAACCTCGTAGCCATGCGTCCTAGCGTGATGATTAAGACAGTTTTGGAAAGGTATTGAAGTGGTCTACAAGATCTGTACATTGATTGAACGATCAAAGTCACTTTCAGTGTAGTAAATGGCCTCTGAATGCATTGTACTCGGGAAAACCTGTCGATTTGAGCATGTGTTTAAAGGGTAAAGTGACCCATTATGAAACTTTTTCATCGCCAAGATCCTTGTTATTGTGTCCCAGGGCTTTGATTTGCTTATTCATGAAGGCCCAATGACATAAAAACGATAATGGATGACTTTGCATTTTCGTCAAAATTTCAACCATGGCCATAGGGACGGGTGAAAAAGCTCAAGTGATGTAGTTGGATGTTCCTTCAAATGGCCATAACCTCGTAGCCATGTGTCCTTGCGTGATGATTAAGACAGTTTTGGAAAGGTATTGAAGTGTTCTACAAGATCTGTACAAAGGTTAAAAGATCAAATTCATTTTTAGTCTAGTAGATCGCCTCTGAATGCATTGTACTCGGGAAAACCTGTCAATTTGAGCATGTGTTTAAAGGGTATTATGAAACTTTTTCATCGCCAAGATCCTTGTTATTGTGTCCCAGGGCTTTGGTTTGCTTATTCATGAAGGCCCAGTGACATAAAAACGATAATGGATGACCTTGCATTTTCGTCAAAATTTCAACCATGGCCATAGGGACGGGTGAAATAGCTCAAGTGATGTAGTTGGATGTTCCTTCAAATGGCCATAACCTCGTAGCCATGCGTCCTAGCGTGATGATTAAGACAGTTTTGGAAAGGTATTGAAGTGGTCTACAAGATCTGTACATTGATTGAACGATCAAAGTCACTTTCAGTGTAGTAAATGGCCTCTGAATGCATTGTACTCGGGAAAACCTGTCGATTTGAGCATGTGTTTAAAGGGTAAAGTGACCCATTATGAAACTTTTTCATCGCCAAGATCCTTGTTATTGTGTCCCAGGGCTTTGATTTGCTTATTCATGAAGGCCCAATGACATAAAAACGATAATGGATGACCTTGCATTTTCGTCAAAATTTCAACCATGGCCATAGGGACGGGTGAAAAAGCTCAAGTGATGTAGTTGGATGTTCCTTCAAATGGCCATAACTTCGTAGCCATGTGTCCTTGCGTGATGATTAAGACAGTTTTGGAAAGGTATTGAAGTGTTCTACAAGATCTGTACAAAGGTTAAAAGATCAAATTCATTTTTAGTCTAGTAAATCGCATCTGAATGCATTGTACTCGGGAAAACCTGTCAATTTGAGCATGTGTTTAAAGGGTATTATGAAACTTTTTCATCGCCAAGATCCTTGTTATTGTGTCCCAGGGCTTTGATTTGCTTATTCATGAAGGCCCAATGACATAAAAACGATAATGGATGACCTTGCATTTTCGTCAAAATTTCAACCATGGCCATAGGGACGGGTGAAATAGCTCAAGTGATGTAGTTGGATGTTCCTTCAAATGGCCATAACCTCGTAGCCATGCGTCCTAGCGTGATGATTAAGACAGTTTTGGAAAGGTATTGAAGTGGTCTACAAGATCTGTACATTGATTGAACGATCAAAGTCACTTTCAGTGTAGTAAATGGCCTCTGAATGCATTGTACTCGGGAAAACCTGTCGATTTGAGCATGTATTTAAAGGGTAAAGTGACCCATTATGAAACTTTTTCATCGCCAAGATCCTTGTTATTGTGTCCCAGGGCTTTGATTTGCTTATTCATGAAGCCCCAATGACATAAGAACGATAATGGATGACCTTGCATTTTCGTCAAAATTTCAACCATGGCCATAGGGACGGGTGAAAAAGCTCAAGTGATGTAGTTGGATGTTCCTTCAAATGGCCATAACTTCATAGCCATGTGTCCTAGCATGATGATTAAGACAGTTTTGGAAAGGTATTGAAGTGTTCTACAAGATCTGTACAAAGGTTAAAAGATCAAATTCATTTTTAGTCTAGTAAATCGCCTCTGAATGCATTGTACTCGGGAAAACCTGTCAATTTGAGCATGTGTTTAAAGGGTATTATGAAACTTTTTCATCGCCAAGATCCTTGTTATTGTGTCCCAGGGCTTTGGTTTGCTTATTCATGAAGGCCCAATGACATAAAAACGATAATGGATGACCTTGCATTTTCGTCAAAATTTCAACCATGGCCATAGGGACGGGTGAAATAGCTCAAGTGATGTAGTTGGATGTTCCTTCAAATGGCCATAACCTCGTAGCCATGCGTCCTAGCGTGATGATTAAGACAGTTTTGGAAAGGTATTGAAGTGGTCTACAAGATCTGTACATTGATTGAACGATCAAAGTCACTTTCAGTGTAGTAAATGGCCTCTGAATGCATTGTACTCGGGAAAACCTGTCGATTTGAGCATGTATTTAAAGGGTAAAGTGACCCATTATGAAACTTTTTCATCGCCAAGATCCTTGTTATTGTGTCCCAGGGCTTTGATTTGCTTATTCATGAAGCCCCAATGACATAAGAACGATAATGGATGACCTTGCATTTTCGTCAAAATTTCAACCATGGCCATAGGGACGGGTGAAAAAGCTCAAGTGATGTAGTTGGATGTTCCTTCAAATGGCCATAACTTCATAGCCATGTGTCCTAGCATGATGATTAAGACAGTTTTGGAAAGGTATTGAAGTGTTCTACAAGATCTGTACAAAGGTTAAAAGATCAAATTCATTTTTAGTCTAGTAAATCGCCTCTGAATGCATTGTACTCGGGAAAACCTGTCAATTTGAGCATGTGTTTAAAGGGTATTATGAAACTTTTTCATCGCCAAGATCCTTGTTATTGTGTCCCAGGGCTTTGGTTTGCTTATTCATGAAGGCCCAATGACATAAAAACGATAATGGATGACCTTGCATTTTCGTCAAAATTTCAACCATGGCCATAGGGACGGGTTAGAAAGCTCAAGTGATGTAGTTGGATGTTCCTTCAAATGGCCATAACTTCGTAGCCATGTGTCCTAGCATGATGATTAAGACAGTTTTGGAAAGGTATTGAAGTGTTCTACAAGATCTGTACAAAGGTTAAAAGATCAAATTCATTTTTAGTCTAGTAAATCGCCTCTGAATGCATTGTACTCGGGAAAACCTGTCAATTTGAGCATGTGTTTAAAGGGTATTATGAAACTTTTTCATCGCCAAGATCCTTGTTATTGTGTCCCAGGGCTTTGGTTTGCTTATTCATGAAGGCCCAATGACATAAAAACGATAATGGATGACCTTGCATTTTCGTCAAAATTTCAACCATGGCCATAGGGACGGGTGAAAAAGCTCAAGTGATGTAGTTGGATGTTCCTTCAAATGGCCATAACTTCGTAGCCATGTGTCCTTGCGTGATGATTAAGACAGTTTTGGAAAGGTATTGAAGTGTTCTACAAGATCTGTACAAAGGTTAAAAGATCAAATTCATTTTTAGTCTAGTAAATCGCCTCTGAATGCATTGTACTCGGGAAATCCTGTCAATTTGAGCATGTGTTTAAAGGGTATTATGAAACTTTTTCATCGCCAAGATCCTTGTTATTGTGTCCCAGGGCTTTGGTTTGCTTATTCATGAAGGCCCAGTGACATAAAAACGATAATGGATGACCTTGCATTTTCGTCAAAATTTCAACCATGGCCATAGGGACGGGTGAAATAGCTCAAGTGATGTAGTTGGATGTTCCTTCAAATGGCCATAACTTCGTAGCCATGTGTCCTAGCATGATGATTAAGACAGTTTTGGAAAGGTATTGAAGTGTTCTACAAGATCTGTACATTGATTGAAAGATCAAAGTCACTTTCAGTGTAGTAAATGGCCTCTGAATGCATTGTACTCGGGAAAACCTGTCGATTTGCGCTTGTATTTAAAGGGTAAAGTGACTCATTATGAAACTTTTTCATCGCCAAGATCCTTGTTATTGTGTCCCAGGGCTTTGATTTGCTTATTCATGAAGCCCCAATGACATTAAAACGATAATGGATGACCTTGCATTTTCGTCAAAATTTCAACCATGGCCATAGGGACGGGTGAAATAGCTCAAGTGATGTAGTTGGATGTTCCTTCAAATGGCCATAACCTCGTAGCCATGTGTCCTTGCGTGATGATTAAGACAGTTTTGGAAAGGTATTGAAGTGTTCTAGAAGATCTGTACAAAGGTTAAAAGATCAAATTCATTTTTAGTCTAGTAAATCGCCTCTGAATGCATTGTACTCGGGAAAACCTGTCAATTTGAGCATGTGTTTAAAGGGTATTATGAAACTTTTTCATCGCCAAGATCCTTGTTATTGTGTCCCAGGGCTTTGGTTTGCTTATTCATGAAGGCCCAATGACATAAAAACGATAATGGATGACCTTGCATTTTCGTCAAAATTTCAACCATGGCCATAGGGACGGGTGAAATAGCTCAAGTGATGTAGTTGGATGTTCCTTCAAATGGCCATAACTTCGTAGCCATGTGTCCTAGCGTGATGATTAAGACAGTTTTGGAAAGGTATTGAAGTGGTCTACAAGATCTGTACATTGATTGAACGATCAAAGTCACTTTCAGTGTAGTAAATGGCCTCTGAATGCATTGTACTCGGGAAAACCTGTCGATTTGAGCATGGATTTAAAGGGTAAAGTGACCCATTATGAAACTTTTTCATCGCCAAGATCCTTGTTATTGTGTCCCAGGGCTTTGATTTGCTTATTCATGAAGGCCCAATGACATAAAAACGATAATGGATGACCTTGCATTTTCGTCAAAATTTCAACCATGGCCATAGGGACGGGTGAAAAAGCTCAAGTGATGTAGTTGGATGTTCCTTCAAATGGCCATAACTTCGTAGCCATGTGTCCTTGCGTGATGATTAAGACAGTTTTGGAAAGGTATTGAAGTGTTCTACAAGATCTGTGCAAAGGTTAAAAGATCAAATTCATTTTTAGTCTAGTAAATCGCATCTGAATGCATTGTACTCGGGAAAACCTGTCAATTTGAGCATGTGTTTAAAGGGTATTATGAAACTTTTTCATCGCCAAGATCCTTGTTATTGTGTCCCAGGGCTTTGGTTTGCTTATTTATGAAGGCCCAGTGACATAAAAACGATAATGGATGACCTTGCATTTTCGTCAAAATTTCAACCATGGCCATAGGGACGGGTGAAATAGCTCAAGTGATGTAGTTGGATGTTCCTTCAAATGGCCATAACCTCGTAGCCATGTGTCCTAGCGTGATGATTAAGACAGTTTTGGAAAGGTATTGAAGTGGTCTACAAGATCTGTACATTGATTGAACGATCAAAGTCACTTTCAGTGTAGTAAATGGCCTCTGAATGCATTGTACTCGGGAAAACCTGTCGATTTGAGCATGTATTTAAAGGGTAAAGTGACCCATTATGAAACTTTTTCATCGCCAAGATCCTTGTTATTGTGTCCCAGGGCTTTGATTTGCTTATTCATGAAGGCCCAATGACATAAAAACGATAATGGATGACCTTGCATTTTCGTCAAAATTTCAACCATGGCCATAGGGACGGGTGAAAAAGCTCAAGTGATGTAGTTGGATGTTCCTTCAAATGGCCATAACCTCGTAGCCATGTGTCCTAGCGTGATGATTAAGACAGTTTTGGAAAGGTATTGAAGTGTTCTACAAGATCTGTACAAAGGTTAAAAGATCAAATTCATTTTTAGTCTAGTAGATCGCCTCTGAATGCATTGTACTCGGGAAAACCTGTCAATTTGAGCATGTGTTTAAAGGGTATTATGAAACTTTTTCATCGCCAAGATCCTTGTTATTGTGTCCCAGGGCTTTGGTTTGCTTATTCATGAAGGCCCAGTGACATAAAAACGATAATGGATGACCTTGCATTTTCGTCAAAATTTCAACCATGGCCATAGGGACGGGTGAAATAGCTCAAGTGATGAAGTTGGATGTTCCTTCAAATGGCCATAACTTCGTAGCCATGTGTCCTAGCATGATGATTAAGACAGTTTTGGAAAGATATTGAAGTGGTCTACAAGATCTGCGCATAGGTTTAATGATCAAATTCATTTTTAGTCTAGTAAATCGCCTCTGAATGCATTGTACTCGGGAAAACCTGTCAATTTGAGCATGTGTTTAAAGGGTATTATGAAACTTTTTCATCGCCAAGATCCTTGTTATTGTGTCCCAGGGCTTTGGTTTGCTTATTCATGAAGGCCCAATGACATAAAAACGATAATGGATGACCTTGCATTTTCGTCAAAATTTCAACCATGGCCATAGGGACGGGTGAAATAGCTCAAGTGATGTAGTTGGATGTTCCTTCAAATGGCCATAACCTCGTAGCCATGTGTCCTAGCGTGATGATTAAGACAGTTTTGGAAAGGTATTGAAGTGGTCTACAAGATCTGTACATTGATTGAAAGATCAAAGTCACTTTCAGTGTAGTAAATGGCCTCTGAATGCATTGTACTCGGGAAAACCTGTCGATTTGAGCATGTATTTAAAGGGTAAAGTGACCCATTATGAAACTTTTTCATCGCCAAGATCCTTGTTATTGTGTCCCAGGGCTTTGATTTGCTTATTCATGAAGGCCCAATGACATAAAAACGATAATGGATGACCTTGCATTTTCGTCAAAATTTCAACCATGGCCAAAGGGACGGGTGAAATAGCTCAAGTGATGTAGTTGGATGTTCCTTCAAATGGCCATAACCTCGTAGCCATGTGTCCTAGCGTGATGATTAAGACAGTTTTGGAAAGGTATTGAAGTGGTCTACAAGATCTGTACATTGATTGGAAGATCAAAGTCACTTTCAGTGTAGTAAATGGCCTCTGAATGCATTGTACTCGGGAAAACCTGTCGATTTGAGCATGTATTTAACGGGTAAAGTGACCCATTATGAAACTTTTTCATCGCCAAGATCCTTGTTATTGTGTCCCAGGGCTTTGATTTGCTTATTCATGAAGGCCCAATGACATAAAAACGATAATGGATGACCTTGCATTTTCGTCAAAATTTCAACCATGGCCATAGGGACGGGTTAGAAAGCTCAAGTGATGTAGTTGGATGTTCCTTCAAATGGCCATAACTTCGTAGCCATGTGTCCTTGCGTGATGATTAAGACAGTTTTGGAAAGGTATTGAATTGGTCTACAAGATCTGTAAAAAGGTTAAAAGATCAAATTCACTTTTAGTCTAGTATATCGCCCCTGAATGCATTGTACTCGGGAAAACCTGTCAATTTGAGCATGTGTTTAAAGGGTATTATGAAACTTTTTCATCGCCAAGATCCTTGTTATTGTGTCCCAGGGCTTTGATTTGCTTATTCATGAAGGCCCAATGACATAAAAACGATAATGGATGAAATTGCATTTTCGTCAAAATTTCAACCATGGCCATAGGGACGGGTGAAAAAGCTCAAGTGATGTAGTTGGATGTTCCTTCAAATGGCCATAACCTCGTAGCCATGTGTCCTAGCGTGATGATTAAGACAGTTTTGGAAAGGTATTGAAGTGGTCTACAAGATCTGTACAAAGGTTAAAAGATCAAATTCATTTTTAGTCTAGTATATCGCCCCTGAATGCATTGTACTCGGGAAAACCTGTCAATTTGAGCATGTGTTTAAAGGGTATTATGAAACTTTTTCATCGCCAAGATCCTTGTTATTGTGTCCCAGGGCTTTGATTTGCTTATTCATGAAGGCCCAATGACATAAAAACGATAATGGATGACCTTGCATTTTCGTCAAAATTTCAACCATGGCCATAGGGACGGGTGAAAAAGCTCAAGTGATGTAGTTGGATGTTCCTTCAAATGGCCATAACTTCGTAGCCATGTGTCCTTGCGTGATGATTAAGACAGTTTTGGAAAGGTATTGAAGTGGTCTACAAGATCTGCGCATAGGTTTAAAGATCAGAGTCACTGGTAGCCTAGTAAATGGCCTCTGAATGCATTGTACTCGGGAAAACCTGTAAATTTGAGCATGTGTTTAAAGGGTATTATGAAACTTTTTCATCGCCAAGATCCTTGTTATTGTGTCCCAGGGCTTTGGTTTGCTTATTCATGAAGGCCCAGTGACATAAAAACGATAGTGGATGACCTTGCATTTTCGTCAAAATTTCAACCATGGCCATAGGGACGGGTGAAATAGCTCAAGTGATGTAGTTGGATGTTCCTTCAAATGGCCATAACTTCGTAGCCATGTGTCCTAGCATGATGATTAAGACAGTTTTGGAAAGGTATTGAAGTGGTCTACAAGATCTGTACATCGGTTAAAAGATCAAATTCACTTTTAGTCTAGTAAATGGCCTCTGAATGCATTGTACTCGGGAAAACCTGTCAATTTGAGCATGTGTTTAAAGGGTATTATGAAACTTTTTCATCGCCAAGATCCTTGTTATTGTGTCCCAGGGCTTTGATTTGCTTATTCATGAAGGCCCAATGACATAAAAACGATAATGGATGACCTTGCATTTTCGTCAAAATTTCAACCATGGCCATAGGGACGGGTGAAAAAGCTCAAGTGATGTAGTTGGATGTTCCTTCAAATGGCCATAACTTCATAGCCATGTGTCCTTGCGTGATGATTAATACAGTTTTGGAAAGGTATTGAAGTGTTCTAGAAGATCTGTACAAAGGTTAAAAGATCAAATTCATTTTTAGTCTAGTAAATCGCCTCTGAATGCATTGTACTCGGGAAAACCTGTCAATTTGAGCATGTGTTTAAAGGGTATTATGAAACTTTTTCATCGCCAAGATCCTTGTTATTGTGTCCCAGGGCTTTGGTTTGCTTATTCATGAAGGCCCAATGACATAAAAACGATAATGGATGATCTTGCATTTTCGTCAAAATTTCAACCATGGCCATAGGGACGGGTGAAATAGCTCAAGTGATGTAGTTGGATGTTCCTTCAAATGGCCATAACTTCGTAGCCATGTGTCCTAGCGTGATGATTAATACAGTTTTGGAAAGGTATTGAAGTGGTCTACAAGATCTGTACATAGGTTTAAAGATCAAATTCACTTTTAGTCTAGTAAATGGCCTCTGAATGCATTGTACTCGGGAAAACCTGTCAATTTGAGCATGTGTTTAAAGGGTATTATGAAACTTTTTCATCGCCAAGATCCTTGTTATTGTGTCCCAGGGCTTTGGTTTGCTTATTCATGAAGGCCCAATGACATAAAAACGATAATGGATGACCTTGCATTTTCGTCAAAATTTCAACCATGGCCATAGGGACGGGTGAAAAAGCTCAAGTGATGTAGTTGGATGTTCCTTCAAATGGCCATAACTTCGTAGCCATGTGTCCTTGCATGATGATTAAGACAGTTTTGGAAAGGTATTGAGGTGTTCTACAAGATCTGTACAAAGGTTAAAAGATCAAATTCATTTTTAGTCTAGTAAATCGCCTCTGAATGCATTATACTCGGGAAAACCTGTCAATTTGAGCATGTGCTTAAAGGGTATTATGAAACTTTTTCATCGCCAAGATCCTTGTTATTGTGTCCCAGGGCTTTGGTTTGCTTATTCATGAAGGCCCAATGACATAAAAACGATAATGGATGATCTTGCATTTTCGTCAAAATTTCAACCATGGCCATAGGGACGGGTGAAATAGCTCAAGTGATGTAGTTGGATGTTCCTTCAAATGGCCATAACTTCGTAGCCATGTGTCCTAGCGTGATGATTAATACAGTTTTGGAAAGGTATTGAAGTGGTCTACAAGATCTGTACATAGGTTTAAAGATCAAATTCACTTTTAGTCTAGTAAATGGCCTCTGAATGCATTGTACTCGGGAAAACCTGTCAATTTGAGCATGTGTTTAAAGGGTATTATGAAACTTTTTCATCGCCAAGATCCTTGTTATTGTGTCCCAGGGCTTTGGTTTGCTTATTCATGAAGGCGCAATGACATAAAAACGATAATGGATGACCTTGCATTTTCGTCAAAATTTCAACCATGGCCATAGGGACGGGTTAGAAAGCTCAAGTGATGTAGTTGGATGTTCCTTCAAATGGCCATAACTTCGTAGCCATGTGTCCTAGCATGATGATTAAGACAGTTTTGGAAAGGTATTGAAGTGTTCTACAAGATCTGTACAAAGGTTTAAAGAACAAATTCATTTTTAGTCTAGTAAATCGCCTCTGAATGCATTGTACTCGGGAAAACCTGTCAATTTGAGCATGTGTTTAAAGGGTATTATGAAACTTTTTCATCGCCAAGATCCTTGTTATTGTGTCCCAGGGCTTTGGTTTGCTTATTCATGAAGGTGCAATGACATAAAAACGATAATGGATGACCTTGCATTTTCGTCAAAATTTCAACCATGGCCATAGGGACGGGTTAGAAAGCTCAAGTGATGTAGTTGGATGTTCCTTCAAATGGCCATAACTTCGTAGCCATGTGTCCTAGCATGATGATTAAGACAGTTTTGGAAAGGTATTGAAGTGTTCTACAAGATCTGTACAAAGGTTAAAAGATCAAATTCATTTTTAGTCTAGTAAATCGCCTCTGAATGCATTGTACTCGGGAAAAACCTGTCAATTTGAGCATGTGTTTAAAGGGTATTATGAAACTTTTTCATCGCCAAGATCCTTGTTATTGTGTCCCAGGGCTTTGGTTTGCTTATTCATGAAGGCCCAATGACATAAAAACGATAATGGATGACCTTGCATTTTCGTCAAAATTTCAACCATGGCCATAGGGACGGGTGAAATAGCTCAAGTGATGTAGTTGGATGTTCCTTCAAATGGCCATAACTTCGTAGCCATGTGTCCTTGCGTGATGATTAAGACAGTTTTGGAAAAGTATTGAAGTGTTCTACAAGATCTGTACAAAGGTTAAAAGATCAAATTCACTTTTAGTCTAGTAAATGGCCTCTGAATGCATTGTACTCGGGAAAACCTGTCAATTTGAGCATGTGTTTAAAGGGTATTATGAAACTTTTTCATCGCCAAGATCCTTGTTATTGTGTCCCAGGGCTTTGGTTTGCTTATTCATGAAGGCCCAATGACATAAAAACGATAATGGATGACCTTGCATTTTCGTCAAAATTCCAACCATGGCCATAGGGACGGGTGAAATAGCTCAAGTGATGTAGTTGGATGTTCCTTCAAATGGCCATAACTTCGTAGCCATGTGTCCTAGCATGATGATTAAGACAGTTTTGGAAAGGTATTGAAGTGGTCTACAAGATCTGTACATCGGTTAAAAGATCAAATTCACTTTTAGTCTAGTAAATGGCCTCTGAATGCATTGTACTCGGGAAAACCTGTCAATTTGAGCATGTGTTTAAAGGGTATTATGAAACTTTTTCATCGCCAAGATCCTTGTTATTGTGTCCCAGGGCTTTGGTTTGCTTATTCATGAAGGCTCAATGACATTAAAACGATAATGGATGACCTTGCATTTTCGTCAAAATTTCAACCATGGCCATAGGGACGGGTGAAATAGCTCAAGTGATGTAGTTGGATGTTCCTTCAAATGGCCATAACTTCGTAGCCATGTGTCCTTGCGTGATGATTAAGACAGTTTTGGAAAGGTATTGAAGTGGTCTACAAGATCTGTACATAGGTTTAAAGATCAAATTCACTTTTAGTCTAGTAAATGGCCTCTGAATGCATTGTACTCGGGAAAACCTGTCAATTTGAGCATGTGTTTAAAGGGTATTATGAAACTTTTTCATCGCCAAGATCCTTGTTATTGTGTCCCAGGGCTTTGGTTTGCTTATTCATTAAGGCGCAATGACATAAAAACGATAATGGATGACCTTGCATTTTCGTCAAAATTTCAACCATGGCCATAGGGACGGGTGAAATAGCTCAAGTGATGTAGTTGGATGTTCCTTCAAATGGCCATAACTTCGTAGCCATGTGTCCTAGCATGATGATTAAGACAGTTTTGGAAAGGTATTGAAGTGTTCTACAAGATCTGTACAAAGGTTTAAAGATCAAATTCATTTTTACTCTAGTAAATCGCCTCTGAATGCATTGTACTCGGGAAAACCTGTAAATTTGAGCATGTGTTTAAAGGGTATTATGAAACTTTTTCATCGCCAAGATCCTTGTTATTGTGTCCCAGGGCTTTGGTTTGCTTATTCATGAAGGCCCAATGACATAAAAACGATAATGGATGACCTTGCATTTTCGTCAAAATTTCAACCATGGCCATAGGGACGGGTGAAATAGCTCAAGTGATGTAGTTGGATGTTCCTTCAAATGGCCATAACTTCGTAGCCATGTGTTCTTGCGTGATGATTAAGACAGTTTTGGAAAGGTATTGAAGTGTTCTACAAGATCTGTACAAAGGTTAAAAGATCAAATTCATTTTTAGTCTAGTAAATCGCCTCTGAATGCATTGTACTCGGGAAAACCTGTCAATTTGAGCATGTGTTTAAAGGGTATTATGAAACTTTTTCATCGCCAAGATCCTTGTTATTGTGTCCCAGGGCTTTGGTTTGCTTATTCATGAAGGCCCAATGACATAAAAACGATAATGGATGACCTTGCATTTTCGTCAAAATTTCAACCATGGCCATAGGGACGGGTGAAATAGCTCAAGTGATGTAGTTGGATGTTCCTTCAAATGGCCATAACTTCGTAGCCATGTGTCCTAGCATGATGATTAAGACAGTTTTGGAAAGGTATTGAAGTGTTCTACAAGATCTGTACAAAGGTTAAAAGATCAAATTAATTTTTAGTCTAGTAAATCGCCTCTGAATGCATTGTACTCGGGAAAACCTGTCAATTTGAGCATGTGTTTAAAGGGTATTATGAAACTTTTTCATCGCCAAGATCCTTGTTATTGTGTCCCAGGGCTTTGGTTTGCTTATTCATGAAGGCCCAATGACATAAAAACGATAATGGATGACCTTGCATTTTCGTCAAAATTTCAACCATGGCCATAGGGACGGGTGAAATAGCTCAAGTGATGTAGTTGGATGTTCCTTCAAATGGCCATAACTTCGTAGCCATGTGTCCTTGCGTGATGATTAAGACAGTTTTGGAAAGGTATTGAAGTGTTATACAAGATCTGTACAAAGGTTAAAAGAACAAATTCATTTTTAGTCTAGTAAATCGCCTCTGAATGCATTGTACTCGGGAAAACCTGTCAATTTGAGCATGTGTTTAAAGGGTATTATGAAACTTTTTCATCGCCAAGATCCTTGTTATTGTGTCCCAGGGCTTTGGTTTGCTTATTCATGAAGGCCCAATGACATAAAAACGATAATGGATGACCTTGCATTTTCGTCAAAATTTCAACCATGGCCATAGGGACGGGTTAGAAAGCTCAAGTGATGTAGTTGGATGTTCCTTCAAATGGCCATAACTTCGTAGCCATGTGTCCTAGCGTGATGATTAAGACAGTTTTGGGAAGGTATTGAAGTGGTCTACAAGATCTGCGCATAGGTTTAATGATCAGAGTCACTGAAAGCCTAGTAAATGGCCTCTGAATGCATTGTACTCGGGAAAACCTGTCAATTTGAGCATGTGTTTAAAGGGTATTATGAAACTTTTTCATCGCCAAGATCCTTGTTATTGTGTCCCAGGGCTTTGGTTTGCTTATTCATGAAGGCGCAATGACATAAAAACGTTAATGGATGACCTTGCATTTTCGTCAAAATTTCAACCATGGCCATAGGGACGGGTGAAAAAGCTCAAGTGATGTAGTTGGATGTTCCTTCAAATGGCCATAACTTCGTAGCCATGTGTCCTTGCGTGATGATTAAGACAGTTTTGGAAAGGTATTGAAGTGTTCTACAAGATCTGTACAAAGGTTAAAAGAACAAATTCATTTTTAGTCTAGTAAATCGCCTCTGAATGCATTGTACTCGGGAAAACCTGTCAATTTGAGCATGTGTTTAAAGGGTATTATGAAACTTTTTCATCGCCAAGATCCTTGTTATTGTGTCCCAGGGCTTTGGTTTGCTTATTCATGAAGGTGCAATGACATAAAAACGATAATGGATGACCTTGCATTTTCGTCAAAATTTCAACCATGGCCATAGGGACGGGTTAGAAAGCTCAAGTGATGTAGTTGGAAGTTCCTTCAAATGGCCATAACTTCGTAGCCATGTGTCCTAGCATGATGATTAAGACAGTTTTGGAAAGGTATTGAAGTGTTCTACAAGATCTGTACAAAGGTTTAAAGATCAAATTCATTTTTACTCTAGTAAATCGCCTCTGAATGCATTGTACTCGGGAAAACCTGTCAATTTGAGCATGTGTTTAAAGGGTATTATGAAACTTTTTCATCGCCAAGATCCTTGTTATTGTGTCCCAGGGCTTTGGTTTGCTTATTCATGAAGGCCCAGTGACATAAAAACGATAATGGATGACCTTGCATTTTCGTCAAAATTTCAACCATGGCCATAGGGACGGGTTAGAAAGCTCAAGTGATGTAGTTGGATGTTCCTTCAAATGGCCATAACTTCGTAGCCATGTGTCCTAGCGTGATGATTAAGACAGTTTTGGGAAGGTATTGAAGTGGTCTACAAGATCTGCGCATAGGTTTAATGATCAGAGTCACTGAAAGCCTAGTAAATGGCCTCTGAATGCATTGTACTCGGGAAAACCTGTCAATTTGAGCATGTGTTTAAAGGGTATTATGAAACTTTTTCATCGCCAAGATCCTTGTTATTGTGTCCCAGGGCTTTGGTTTGCTTATTCATGAAGGCGCAATGACATAAAAACGTTAATGGATGACCTTGCATTTTCGTCAAAATTTCAACCATGGCCATAGGGACGGGTGAAAAAGCTCAAGTGATGTAGTTGGATGTTCCTTCAAATGGCCATAACTTCGTAGCCATGTGTCCTTGCGTGATGATTAAGACAGTTTTGGAAAGGTATTGAAGTGTTCTACAAGATCTGTACAAAGGTTTAAAGATCAAATTCATTTTTACTCTAGTAAATCGCCTCTGAATGCATTGTACTCGGGAAAACCTGTCAATTTGAGCATGTGTTTAAAGGGTATTATGAAACTTTTTCATCGCCAAGATCCTTGTTATTGTGTCCCAGGGCTTTGGTTTGCTTATTCATGAAGGCTCAATGACATAAAAACGATAATGGATGACCTTGCATTTTCGTCAAAATTTCAACCATGGCCATAGGGACGGGTGAAATAGCTCAAGTGATGTAGTTGGATGTTCCTTCAAATGGCCATAACTTCGTAGCCATGTGTCCCTGCGTGATGATTAAGACAGTTTTGGAAAGGTATTGAAGTGTTCTACAAGATCTGTACAAAGGTTAAAAGATCAAATTCATTTTTAGTCTAGTAAATCGCCTCTGAATGCATTGTACTCGGGATGACCTGTCAATTTGAGCATGTGTTTAAAGGGTATTATGAAACTTTTTCATCGCCAAGATCCTTGTTATTGTGTCCCAGGGCTTTGGTTTGCTTATTCATGAAGGCCCAGTGACATAAAAATGATAATGGATGACCTTGCATTTTCGTCAAAATTTCAACCATGGCCATAGGGACGGGTGAAATAGCTCAAGTGATGTAGTTGGATGTTCCTTCAAATGGCGATAACTTCGTAGCCATGTGTCCTAGCATGATGATTAAGACAGTTTTGGAAAGGTATTGAAGTGTTCTACAAGATCTGTACATTGATTGAAAGATCAAAGTCTTTTTTAGTGTAGTAAATGGCCTCTGAATGCATTGTACTCGGGAAAACCTGTCGATTTGCGCATGTATTTAAAGGGTAAAGTGACTCATTATGAAACTTTTTCATCGCCAAGATCCTTGTTATTGTGTCCCAGGGCTTTGGTTTGCTTATTCATGAAGCCCCAATGACATTAAAACGATAATGGATGACCTTGCATTTTCGTCAAAATTTCAACCATGGCCAAAGGGACGGGTGAAATAGCTCAAGTGATGTAGTTGGATGTTCCTTCAAATGGCCATAACTTCGTAGCCATGTGTCCTAGCGTGATGATTAAGACAGTTTTGGAAAGGTATTGAAGTGGTCTACAAGATCTGTACATTGATTGAACGATCAAAGTCACTTTCATTGTAGTAAATGGCCTCTGAATGCATTGTACTCGGGAAAACCTGTCGATTTGAGCATGTATTTAAAGGGTAAAGTGACCCATTATGAAACTTTTTCATCGCCAAGATCCTTGTTATTGTGTCCCAGGGCTTTGATTTGCTTATTCATGAAGGCCCAATGACATAAAAACGATAATGGATGACCTTGCATTTTCGTCAAAATTTCAACCATGGCCATAGGGACGGGTGAAAAAGCTCAAGTGATGTAGTTGGATGTTCCTTCAAATGGCCATAACTTCATAGCCATGTGTCCTTGCGTGATGATTAAGACAGTTTTGGAAAGGTATTGAAGTGTTCTAGAAGATCTGTACAAAGGTTAAAAGATCAAATTCATTTTTAGTCTAGTAAATCGCCTCTGAATGCATTGTACTCGGGAAAACCTGTCAATTTGAGCATGTGTTTAAAGGGTATTATGAAACTTTTTCATCGCCAAGATCCTTGTTATTGTGTCCCAGGGCTTTGGTTTGCTTATTCATGAAGGCCCAATGACATAAAAACGATAATGGATGACCTTGCATTTTCGTCAAAATTTCAACCATGGCCATAGGGACGGGTGAAATAGCTCAAGTGATGTAGTTGGATGTTCCTTCAAATGGCCATAACTTCGTAGCCATGTGTCCTAGCGTGATGATTAAGACAGTTTTGGAAAGGTATTGAAGTGGTCTACAAGATCTGTACATAGGTTTAAAGATCAAATTCACTTTTAGTCTAGTAAATGGCCTCTGAATGCATTGTACTCGGGAAAACCTGTCAATTTGAGCATGTGTTTAAAGGGTATTATGAAACTTTTTCATCGCCAAGATCCTTGTTATTGTGTCCCAGGGCTTTGGTTTGCTTATTCATGAAGGCTCAATGACATAAAAACGATAATGGATGACCTTGCATTTTCGTCAAAATTTCAACCATGGCCATAGGGACGGGTGAAAAAGCTCAAGTGATGTAGTTGGATGTTCCTTCAAATGGCCATAACTTCGTAGCCATGTGTCCTTGCGTGATGATTAAGACAGTTTTGGAAAGGTATTGAAGTGGTCTACAAGATCTGTACAAAGGTTTAAAGATCAAATTCACTTTTAGTCTAGTAAATGGCCTCTGAATGCATTGTACTCGGGAAAACCTGTCAATTTGAGCATGTGTTTAAAGGGTATTATGAAACTTTTTCATCGCCAAGATCCTTGTTATTGTGTCCCAGGGCTTTGGTTTGCTTATTCATGAAGGCCCAATGACATAAAAACGATAATGGATGACCTTGCATTTTCGTCAAAATTTCAACCATGGCCATAGGGACGGGTGAAAAAGCTCAAGTGATGTAGTTGGATGTTCCTTCAAATGGCCATAACTTCGTAGCCATGTGTCCTTGCGTGATGATTAAGACAGTTTTGGAAAGGTATTGAAGTGTTATACAAGATCTGTACAAAGGTTAAAAGATCAAATTCATTTTTACTCTAGTAAATCGCCTCTGAATGCATTGTACTCGGGAAAACCTGTCAATTTGAGCATGTGTTTAAAGGGTATTATGAAACTTTTTCATCGCCAAGATCCTTGTTATTGTGTCCCAGGGCTTTGGTTTGCTTATTCATGAAGGCCCAATGACATAAAAACGATAATGGATGACCTTGCATTTTCGTCAAAATTTCAACCATGGCCATAGGGACGGGTGAAATAGCTCAAGTGATGTAGTTGGATGTTCCTTCAAATGGCCATAACTTCGTAGCCATGTGTCCTAGCATGATGATTAAGACAGTTTTGGAAAGGTATTGAGGTGTTCTACAAGATCTGTACAAAGGTTAAAAGATCAAATTCATTTTTAGTCTAGTAAATCGCCTCTGAATGCATTATACTCGGGAAAACCTGTCAATTTGAGCATGTGTTTAAAGGGTATTATGAAACTTTTTCATCGCCAAGATCCTTGTTATTGTGTCCCAGGGCTTTGGTTTGCTTATTCATGAAGGCGCAATGACATAAAAACGATAATGGATGACCTTGCATTTTCGTCAAAATTTCAACCATGGCCATAGGGACGGGTGAAATAGCTCAAGTGATGTAGTTGGATGTTCCTTCAAATGGCCATAACTTCGTAGCCATGTGTCCTAGCATGATGATTAAGACAGTTTTGGAAAGGTATTGAGGTGTTCTACAAGATCTGTACAAAGGTTTAAAGATCAAATTCATTTTTAGTCTAGTAAATCGCCTCTGAATGCATTATACTCGGGAAAACCTGTCAATTTGAGCATGTGTTTAAAGGGTATTATGAAACTTTTTCATCGCCAAGATCCTTGTTATTGTGTCCCAGGGCTTTGGTTTGCTTATTCATGAAGCCCCAATGACATAAAAACGATAATGGATGACCTTGCATTTTCGTCAAAATTTCAACCATGGCCATAGGGACGGGTGAAAAAGCTCAAGTGATGTAGTTGGATGTTCCTTCAAATGGCCATAACTTCGTAGCCATGTGTCCTTGCGTGATGATTAAGACAGTTTTGGAAAGGTATTGAAGTGTTCTACAAGATCTGTACAAAGGTTAAAAGATCAAATTCATTTTTAGTCTAGTAAATCGCCTCTGAATGCATTGTACTCGGGAAAACCTGTCAATTTGAGCATGTGTTTAAAGGGTATTATGAAACTTTTTCATCGCCAAGATCCTTGTTATTGTGTCCCAGGGCTTTGGTTTGCTTATTCATGAAGGCCCAATGACATAAAAACGATAATGGATGACCTTGCATTTTCGTCAAAATTTCAACCATGGCCATAGGGACGGGTGAAAAAGGTCAAGTGATGTAGTTGGATGTTCCTTCAAATGGCCATAGCTTCGTAGCCATGTGGCCTAGCGTGATGATTAAGACAGTTTTGGTAAGGTATTGAAGTGGTTTACAAGATCTGTACATTGATTGAAAGATCAAAGTCACTTTCAGTGTAGTAAATGGCCTCTGAATGCATTGTACTCGGGAAAACCTGTCGATTTGAGCATGTATTTAAAGGGTAAAGTGACCCATTATGAAACTTTTTCATCGCCAAGATCCTTGTTATTGTGTCCCAGGGCTTTGGTTTGCTTATTCATGAAGCCCCAATGACATAAGAACGATAATGGATGACCTTGCATTTTCGTCAAAATTTCAACCATGGCCATAGGGACGGGTGAAATAGCTCAAGTGATGTAGTTGGATGTTCCTTCAAATGGCCATAACTTCGTAGCCATGTGTCCTAGCGTGATGATTAAGACAGTTTTGGAAAGGTATTGAAGTGGTCTACAAGATCTGTACATCGGTTAAAAGACCAAATTCACTTTTAGTCTAGTAAATCGCCTCTGAATGCATTGTACTCGGGAAAACCTGTCAATTTGAGCATGTGTTTAAAGGGTATTATGAAACTTTTTCATCGCCAAGATCCTTGTTATTGTGTCCCAGGGCTTTGGTTTGCTTATTCATGAAGGCCCAATGACATAAAAACGATAATGGATGACCTTGCATTTTCGTCAAAATTTCAACCATGGCCATAGGGACGGGTGAAAAAGCTCAAGTGATGTAGTTGGATGTTCCTTCAAATGGCCATAACTTCGTAGCCATGTGTCCTTGCATGATGATTAAGACAGTTTTGGAAAGGTATTGAAGTGTTATACAAGATCTGTACAAAGGTTAAAAGAACAAATTCATTTTTAGTCTAGTAAATCGCCTCTGAATGCATTGTACTCGGGAAAACCTGTCAATTTGAGCATGTGTTTAAAGGGTATTATGAAACTTTTTCATCGCCAAGATCCTTGTTATTGTGTCCCAGGGCTTTGGTTTGCTTATTCATGAAGGCCCAATGACATAAAAACGATAATGGATGACCTTGCATTTTCGTCAAAATTTCAACCATGGCCATAGGGACGGGTGAAATAGCTCAAGTGATGTAGTTGGATGTTCCTTCAAATGGCCATAACTTCGTAGCCATGTGTCCTTGCGTGATGATTAAGACAGTTTTGGAAAGGTATTGAAGTGTTTTACAAGATCTGTACAAAGGTTAAAAGAACAAATTCATTTTTAGTCTAGTAAATCGCCTCTGAATGCATTGTACTCGGGAAAACCTGTCAATTTGAGCATGTGTTTAAAGGGTATTATGAAACTTTTTCATCGCCAAGATCCTTGTTATTGTGTCCCAGGGCTTTGGTTTGCTTATTCATGAAGGCCCAATGACATAAAAACGATAATGGATGACCTTGCATTTTCGTCAAAATTTCAACCATGGCCATAGGGACGGGTGAAAAAGCTCAAGTGATGTAGTTGGATGTTCCTTCAAATGGCCATAACTTCGTAGCCATGTGTCCTTGCGTGATGATTAAGACAGTTTTGGAAAGGTATTGAAGTGTTCTACAAGATCTGTACAAAGGTCTAAAGATCAAATTCATTTTTAGTCTAGTAAATCGCCTCTGAATGCATTGTACTCGGGAAAACCTGTCAATTTGAGCATGTGTTTAAAGGGTATTATGAAACTTTTTCATCGCCAAGATCCTTGTTATTGTGTCCCAGGGCTTTGGTTTGCTTATTCATGAAGGCCCAATGACATAAAAACGATAATGGATGACCTTGCATTTTCGTCAAAATTTCAACCATGGCCATAGGGACGGGTTAGAAAGCTCAAGTGATGTAGTTGGATGTTCCTTCAAATGGCCATAACTTCGTAGCCATGTGTCCTAGCGTGATGATTAAGACAGTTTTGGGAAGGTATTGAAGTGGTCTACAAGATCTGCGCATAGGTTTAATGATCAGAGTCACTGAAAGCCTAGTAAATGGCCTCTGAATGCATTGTACTCGGGAAAACCTGTCAATTTGAGCATGTGTTTAAAGGGTATTATGAAACTTTTTCATCGCCAAGATCCTTGTTATTGTGTCCCAGGGCTTTGGTTTGCTTATTCATGAAGGTGCAATGACATAAAAACGATAATGGATGACCTTGCATTTTCGTCAAAATTTCAACCATGGCCATAGGGACGGGTTAGAAAGCTCAAGTGATGTAGTTGGATGTTCCTTCAAATGGCCATAACTTCGTAGCCATGTGTCCTAGCATGATGATTAAGACAGTTTTGGAAAGGTATTGAAGTGTTCTACAAGATCTGTACAAAGGTTTAAAGATCAAATTCATTTTTACTCTAGTAAATCGCCTCTGAATGCATTGTACTCGGGAAAACCTGTCAATTTGAGCATGTGTTTAAAGGGTATTATGAAACTTTTTCATCGCCAAGATCCTTGTTATTGTGTCCCAGGGCTTTGGTTTGCTTATTCATGAAGGCTCAATGACATAAAAACGATAATGGATGACCTTGCATTTTCGTCAAAATTTCAACCATGGCCATAGGGACGGGTGAAATAGCTCAAGTGATGTAGTTGGATGTTCCTTCAAATGGCCATAACTTCGTAGCCATGTGTCCCTGCGTGATGATTAAGACAGTTTTGGAAAGGTATTGAAGTGTTCTACAAGATCTGTACAAAGGTTAAAAGAACAAATTCATTTTTAGTCTAGTAAATCGCCTCTGAATGCATTGTACTCGGGAAAACCTGTCAATTTGAGCATGTGTTTAAAGGGTATTATGAAACTTTTTCATCGCCAAGATCCTTGTTATTGTGTCCCAGGGCTTTGGTTTGCTTATTCATGAAGGCCCAATGACATAAAAACGATAATGGATGACCTTGCATTTTCGTCAAAATTTCAACCATGGCCATAGGGACGGGTTAGAAAGCTCAAGTGATGTAGTTGGATGTTCCTTCAAATGGCCATAACTTCGTAGCCATGTGTCCTAGCATGATGATTAAGACAGTTTTGGAAAGGTATTGAAGTGTTCTACAAGATCTGTACAAAGGTTTAAAGATAAAATTCATTTTTACTCTAGTAAATCGCCTCTGAATGCATTGTACTCGGGAAAACCTGTCAATTTGAGCATGTGTTTAAAGGGTATTATGAAACTTTTTCATCGCCAAGATCCTTGTTATTGTGTCCCAGGGCTTTGGTTTGCTTATTCATGAAGGCTCAATGACATAAAAACGATAATGGATGACCTTGCATTTTCGTCAAAATTTCAACCATGGCCATAGGGACGGGTGAAATAGCTCAAGTGATGTAGTTGGATGTTCCTTCAAATGGCCATAACTTCGTAGCCATGTGTCCCTGCGTGATGATTAAGACAGTTTTGGAAAGGTATTGAAGTGTTCTACAAGATCTGTACAAAGGTTAAAAGAACAAATTCATTTTTAGTCTAGTAAATCGCCTCTGAATGCATTGTACTCGGGAAAACCTGTCAATTTGAGCATGTGTTTAAAGGGTATTATGAAACTTTTTCATCGCCAAGATCCTTGTTATTGTGTCCCAGGGCTTTGGTTTGCTTATTCATGAAGGCGCAATGACATAAAAACGTTAATGGATGACCTTGCATTTTCGTCAAAATTTCAACCATGGCCATAGGGACGGGTGAAAAAGCTCAAGTGATGTAGTTGGATGTTCCTTCAAATGGCCATAACTTCGTAGCCATGTGTCCTTGCGTGATGATTAAGACAGTTTTGGAAAGGTATTGAAGTGTTCTACAAGATCTGTACAAAGGTTAAAAGATCAAATTAATTTTTAGTCTAGTAAATCGCCTCTGAATGCATTGTACTCGGGAAAACCTGTCAATTTGAGCATGTGTTTAAAGGGTATTATGAAACTTTTTCATCGCCAAGATCCTTGTTATTGTGTCCCAGGGCTTTGGTTTGCTTATTCATGAAGGCTCAATGACATAAAAACGATAATGGATGACCTTGCATTTTCGTCAAAATTTCAACCATGGCCATAGGGACGGGTGAAATAGCTCAAGTGATGTAGTTGGATGTTCCTTCAAATGGCCATAACTTCGTAGCCATGTGTCCCTGCGTGATGATTAAGACAGTTTTGGAAAGGTATTGAAGTGTTCTACAAGATCTGTACAAAGGTTAAAAGATCAAATTCATTTTTAGTCTAGTAAATCGCCTCTGAATGCATTGTACTCGGGATAACCTGTCAATTTGAGCATGTGTTTAAAGGGTATTATGAAACTTTTTCATCGCCAAGATCCTTGTTATTGTGTCCCAGGGCTTTGGTTTGCTTATTCATGAAGGCCCAATGACATAAAAACGATAATGGATGACCTTGCATTTTCGTCAAAATTTCAACCATGGCCATAGGGACGGGTGAAAAAGCTCAAGTGATGTAGTTGGATGTTCCTTCAAATGGCCATAACTTCGTAGCCATGTGTCCTTGCGTGATGATTAAGACAGTTTTGGAAAGGTATTGAAGTGTTCTACAAGATCTGTACAAAGGTTAAAAGATCAAATTCATTTTTAGTCTAGTAAATCGCCTCTGAATGCATTGTACTCGGGAAAACCTGTCAATTTGAGCATGTGTTTAAAGGGTATTATGAAACTTTTTCATCGCCAAGATCCTTGTTATTGTGTCCCAGGGCTTTGGTTTGCTTATTCATGAAGGCCCAGTGACATAAAAACGATAATGGATGACCTTGCATTTTCGTCAAAATTTCAACCATGGCCATAGGGACGGGTGAAATAGCTCAAGTGATGTAGTTGGATGTTCCTTCAAATGGCGATAACTTCGTAGCCATGTGTCCTAGCATGATGATTAAGACAGTTTTGGAAAGGTATTGAAGTGTTCTACAAGATCTGTACATTGATTGAAAGATCAAAGTCTTTTTTAGTGTAGTAAATGGCCTCTGAATGCATTGTACTCGGGAAAACCTGTCGATTTGCGCATGTATTTAAAGGGTAAAGTGACTCATTATGAAACTTTTTCATCGCCAAGATCCTTGTTATTGTGTCCCAGGGCTTTGGTTTGCTTATTCATGAAGCCCCAATGACATTAAAACGATAATGGATGACCTTGCATTTTCGTCAAAATTTCAACCATGGCCAAAGGGACGGGTGAAATAGCTCAAGTGATGTAGTTGGATGTTCCTTCAAATGGCCATAACTTCGTAGCCATGTGTCCTAGCGTGATGATTAAGACAGTTTTGGAAAGGTATTGAAGTGGTCTACAAGATCTTTACATTGATTGAACGATCAAAGTCACTTTCAGTGTAGTAAATGGCCTCTGAATGCATTGTACTCGGGAAAACCTGTCGATTTGAGCATGTATTTAAAGGGTAAAGTGACCCATTATGAAACTTTTTCATCGCCAAGATCCTTGTTATTGTGTCCCAGGGCTTTGATTTGCTTATTCATGAAGGCCCAATGACATAAAAACGATAATGGATGACCTTGCATTTTCGTCAAAATTTCAACCATGGCCATAGGGACGGGTGAAATAGCTCAAGTGATGTAGTTGGATGTTCCTTCAAATGGCCATAACTTCGTAGCCATGTGTCCTAGCGTGATGATTAAGACAGTTTTGGAAAGGTATTGAAGTGGTCTACAAGATCTGTACATAGGTTTAAAGATCAAATTCACTTTTAGTCTAGTAAATGGCCTCTGAATGCATTGTACTCGGGAAAACCTGTCAATTTGAGCATGTGTTTAAAGGGTATTATGAAACTTTTTCATCGCCAAGATCCTTGTTATTGTGTCCCAGGGCTTTGGTTTGCTTATTCATGAAGGCTCAATGACATAAAAACGATAATGGATGACCTTGCATTTTCGTCAAAATTTCAACCATGGCCATAGGGACGGGTGAAAAAGCTCAAGTGATGTAGTTGGATGTTCCTTCAAATGGCCATAACTTCGTAGCCATGTGTCCTTGCGTGATGATTAAGACAGTTTTGGAAAGGTATTCAAGTGGTCTACAAGATCTGTACATAAGTTTAAAGATCAAATTCACTTTTAGTCTAGTAAATGGCCTCTGAATGCATTGTACTCGGGAAAACCTGTCAATTTGAGCATGTGTTTAAAGGGTATTATGAAACTTTTTCATCGCCAAGATCCTTGTTATTGTGTCCCAGGGCTTTGGTTTGCTTATTCATGAAGGCCCAATGACATAAAAACGATAATGGATGACCTTGCATTTTCGTCAAAATTTCAACCATGGCCATAGGGACGGGTGAAAAAGCTCAAGTGATGTAGTTGGATGTTCCTTCAAATGGCCATAACTTCGTAGCCATGTGTCCTTGCGTGATGATTAAGACAGTTTTGGAAAAGTATTGAAGTGTTCTACAAGATCTGTACAAAGGTTAAAAGATCAAATTCATTTTTACTCTAGTAAATCGCCTCTGAATGCATTGTACTCGGGAAAACCTGTCAATTTGAGCATGTGTTTAAAGGGTATTATGAAACTTTTTCATCGCCAAGATCCTTGTTATTGTGTCCCAGGGCTTTGGTTTGCTTATTCATGAAGGCCCAATGACATAAAAACGATAATGGATGACCTTGCATTTTCGTCAAAATTCCAACCATGGCCATAGGGACGGGTGAAATAGCTCAAGTGATGTAGTTGGATGTTCCTTCAAATGGCCATACCTTCGTAGCCATGTGTCCTAGCATGATGATTAAGACAGTTTTGGAAAGGTATTGAAGTGGTCTACAAGATCTGTACATCGGTTAAAAGATCAAATTCACTTTTAGTCTAGTAAATGGCCTCTGAATGCATTGTACTCGGGAAAACCTGTCAATTTGAGCATGTGTTTAAAGGGTATTATGAAACTTTTTCATCGCCAAGATCCTTGTTATTGTGTCCCAGGGCTTTGGTTTGCTTATTCATGAAGGCCCAGTGACATAAAAACGATAATGGATGACCTTGCATTTTCGTCAAAATTTCAACCATGGCCATAGCGACGGGTGAAATAGCTCAAGTGATGTAGTTGGATGTTCCTTCAAATGGCCATAACCTCGTAGCCATGTGTCCTAGCGTGATGATTAAGACAGTTTTGGAAAGGTATTGAAGTGGTCTACAAGATCTGTACATTGATTGAACGATCAAAGTCACTTTCAGTGTAGTAAATGGCCTCTGAATGCATTGTACTCGGGAAAACCTGTCGATTTGAGCATGTATTTAAAGGGTAAAGTGACCCATTATGAAACTTTTTCATCGCCAAGATCCTTGTTATTGTGTCCCAGGGCTTTGATTTGCTTATTCATGAAGGCCCAATGACATAAAAACGATAATGGATGACCTTGCATTTTCGTCAAAATTTCAACCATGGCCATAGGGACGGGTGAAAAAGCTCAAGTGATGTAGTTGGATGTTCCTTCAAATGGCCATAACTTCGTAGCCATGTGTCCTTGCGTGATGATTAAGACAGTTTTGGAAAGGTATTGAAGTGGTCTACAAGATCTGTACAAAGGTTAAAAGATCAAATTCATTTTTAGTCTAGTATATCGCCCCTGAATGCATTGTACTCGGGAAAACCTGTCAATTTGAGCATGTGTTTAAAGGGTATTATGAAACTTTTTCATCGCCAAGATCCTTGTTATTGTGTCCCAGGGCTTTGATTTGCTTATTCATGAAGGCCCAATGACATAAAAACGATAATGGATGACCTTGCATTTTCGTCAAAATTTCAACCATGGCCATAGGGACGGGTGAAAAAGGTCAAGTGATGTAGTTGGATGTTCCTTCAAATGGCCATAACCTCGTAGCCATGTGTCCTAGCGTGATGATTAAGACAGTTTTGGAAAGGTATTGAATTGGTCTACAAGATCTGTACATTGATTGGAAGATCAAAGTCACTTTCAGTGTAGTAAATGGCCTCTGAATGCATTGTACTCGGGAAAACCTGTCGATTTGAGCATGTATTTAAAGGGTAAAGTGACCCATTATGAAACTTTTTCATCGCCAAGATCCTTGTTATTGTGTCCCAGGGCTTTGATTTGCTTATTCATGAGGCCCAATGACATAAAAACGATAATGGATGACCTTGCATTTTCGTCAAAATTTCAACCATGGCCATACGGACGGGTGAAAAAGCTCAAGTGATGTAGTTGGATGTTCCTTCAAATGGCCATAACTTCGTAGCCATGTGTCCTTGCGTGATGATTAAGACAGTTTTGGAAAGGTATTGAAGTGTTCTACAAGATCTGTACAAAGGTTAAAAGATCAAATTCATTTTTAGTCTAGTAGATCGCCTCTGAATGCATTGTACTCGGGAAAACCTGTCAATTTGAGCATGTGTTTAAAGGGTATTATGAAACTTTTTCATCGCCAAGATCCTTGTTATTGTGTCCCAGGGCTTTGGTTTGCTTATTCATGAAGGCCCAGTGACATAAAAACGATAATGGATGACCTTGCATTTTCGTCAAAATTTCAACCATGGCCATAGGGACGGGTGAAATAGCTCAAGTGATGAAGTTGGATGTTCCTTCAAATGGCCATAACCTCGTAGCCATGTGTCCTAGCGTGATGATTAAGACAGTTTTGGAAAGGTATTGAAGTGGTCTACAAGATCTGTACATTGATTGAACGATCAAAGTTACTTTCAGTGTAGTAAATGGCCTCTGAATGCATTGTACTCGGGAAAACCTGTCGATTTGAGCATGTATTTAAAGGGTAAAGTGACCCATTATGAAACTTTTTCATCGCCAAGATCCTTGTTATTGTGTCCCAGGGCTTTGATTTGCTTATTCATGAAGGCCCAATGACATTAAAACGATAATGGATGACCTTGCATTTTCGTCAAAATTCCATTCATGGCCAAAGGGACGGGTGAAATAGCTCATGTGATGTAGTTGGATGTTCCTTCAAATGGCCATAACCTCGTAGCCATGTGTCCTAGCGTGATGATTAAGACAGTTTTGGAAAGGTATTGAAGTGGTCTACAAGATCTGTACATTGATTGGAAGATCAAAGTCACTTTCAGTGTAGTAAATGGCCTCTGAATGCATTGTACTCGGGAAAACCTGTCAATTTGAGCATGTATTTAAAGGGTAAAGTGACCCATTATGAAACTTTTTCATCGCCAAGATCCTTGTTATTGTGTCCCAGGGCTTTGATTTGCTTATTCATGAAGGCCCAATGACATAAAAACGATAATGGATGACCTTGCATTTTCGTCAAAATTTCAACCATGGCCATAGGGACGGGTGAAAAAGCTCAAGTGATGTAGTTGGATGTTCCTCCAAATGGCCATAACTTCGTAGCCATGTGTCCTTGCGTGATGATTAAGACAGTTTTGGAAAGGTATTGAAGTGTTCTACAAGATCTGTACAAAGGTTAAAAGATCAAATTCATTTTTAGTCTAGTAAATCGCATCTGAATGCATTGTACTCGGGAAAACCTGTCAATTTGAGCATGTGTTTAAAGGGTATTATGAAACTTTTTCATCGCCAAGATCCTTGTTATTGTGTCCCAGGGCTTTGATTTGCTTATTCATGAAGGCCCAATGACATAAAAACGATAATGGATGACCTTGCATTTTCGTCAAAATTTCAACCATGGCCATAGGGACGGGTGAAAAAGCTCAAGTGATGTAGTTGGATGTTCCTTCAAATGGCCATAACCTCGTAGCCATGCGTCCTAGCGTGATGATTAAGACAGTTTTGGAAAGGTATTGAAGTGGTCTACAGGATCTGTACATTGATTGAACGATCAAAGTCACTTTCAGTGTAGTAAATGGCCTCTGAATGCATTGTACTCGGGAAAACCTGTCGATTTGAGCATGTATTTAAAGGGTAAAGTGACCCATTATGAAACTTTTTCATCGCCAAGATCCTTGTTATTGTGTCCCAGGGCTTTGATTTGCTTATTCATGAAGGCCCAATGACATAAAAACGATAATGGATGACTTTGCATTTTCGTCAAAATTTCAACCATGGCCATAGGGACGGGTGAAAAAGCTCAAGTGATGTAGTTGGATGTTCCTTCAAATGGCCATAACCTCGTAGCCATGTGTCCTTGCGTGATGATTAAGACAGTTTTGGAAAGGTATTGAAGTGTTCTACAAGATCTGTACAAAGGTTAAAAGATCAAATTCATTTTTAGTCTAGTAGATCGCCTCTGAATGCATTGTACTCGGGAAAACCTGTCAATTTGAGCATGTGTTTAAAGGGTATTATGAAACTTTTTCATCGCCAAGATCCTTGTTATTGTGTCCCAGGGCTTTGATTTGCTTATTCATGAAGGCCCAATGACATAAAAACGATAATGGATGACCTTGCATTTTCGTCAAAATTTCAACCATGGCCATAGGGACGGGTTAGAAAGCTCAAGTGATGTAGTTGGATGTTCCTTCAAATGGCCATAACTTCGTAGCCATGTGTCCTTGCGTGATGATTAAGACAGTTTTGGAAAGGTATTGAAGTGTTCTACAAGATCTGTACAAAGGTTTAAAGATCAAATTCATTTTTACTCTAGTAAATCGCCTCTGAATGCATTGTACTCGGGAAAACCTGTCAATTTGAGCATGTGTTTAAAGGGTATTATGAAACTTTTTCATCGCCAAGAACCTTGTTATTGTGTCCCAGGGCTTTGGTTTGCTTATTCATGAAGGCCCAGTGACATAAAAACGATAATGGATGACCTTGCATTTTCGTCAAAATTTCAACCATGGCCATAGGGACGGGTGAAAAAGCTCAAGTGATGTAGTTGGATGTTCCTTCAAATGGCCATAACTTCGTAGCCATGTGTCCTTGCGTGATGATTAAGACAGTTTTGGAAAGGTATTGAAGTGGTCTACAAGATCTGTACATAGGTTTAAAGATCAAATTCACTTTTAGTCTAGTAAATGGCCTCTGAATGCATTGTACTCGGGAAAACCTGTAAATTTGAGCATGTGTTTAAAGGGTATTATGAAACTTTTTCATCGCCAAGATCCTTGTTATTGTGTCCCAGGGCTTTGGTTTGCTTATTCATGAAGGCCCAATGACATAAAAACGATAATGCAAATTTCAACCATGGCCATAGGGACGGGTGAAAAAGCTCAAGTGATGTAGTTGGATGTTCCTTCAAATGGCCATAACTTCGTAGCCATGTGTCCTTGCGTGATGATTAAGACAGTTTTGGAAAAGTATTGAAGTGTTCTACAAGATCTGTACAAAGGTTAAAAGATCAAATTCATTTTTACTCTAGTAAATCGCCTCTGAATGCATTGTACTCGGGAAAACCTGTCAATTTGAGCATGTGTTTAAAGGGTATTATGAAACTTTTTCATCGCCAAGATCCTTGTTATTGTGTCCCAGGGCTTTGGTTTGCTTATTCATGAAGGCCCAATGACATAAAAACGATAATGGATGACCTTGCATTTTCGTCAAAATTCCAACCATGGCCATAGGGACGGGTGAAATAGCTCAAGTGATGTAGTTGGATGTTCCTTCAAATGGCCATACCTTCGTAGCCATGTGTCCTAGCATGATGATTAAGACAGTTTTGGAAAGGTATTGAAGTGGTCTACAAGATCTGTACATTGAATGAACGATCAAAGTCACTTTCAGTGTAGTAAATGGCCTCTGAATGCATTGTACTCGGGAAAACCTGTCGATTTGAGCATGTATTTAAAGGGTAAAGTGACCCATTATGAAACTTTTTCATCGCCAAGATCCTTGTTATTGTGTCCCAGGGCTTTGATTTGCTTATTCATGAAGGCCCAATGACATAAAAACGATAATGGATGACCTTGCATTTTCGTCAAAATTTCAACCATGGCCATAGGGACGGGTGAAAAAGCTCAAGTGATGTAGTTGGATGTTCCTTCAAATGGCCATAACTTCGTAGCCATGTGTCCTTGCGTGATGATTAAGACAGTTTTGGAAAAGTATTGAAGTGTTCTACAAGATCTGTACAAAGGTTAAAAGATCAAATTCATTTTTACTCTAGTAAATCGCCTCTGAATGCATTGTACTCGGGAAAACCTGTCAATTTGAGCATGTGTTTAAAGGGTATTATGAAACTTTTTCATCGCCAAGATCCTTGTTATTGTGTCCCAGGGCTTTGGTTTGCTTATTCATGAAGGCCCAATGACATAAAAACGATAATGGATGACCTTGCATTTTCGTCAAAATTCCAACCATGGCCATAGGGACGGGTGAAATAGCTCAAGTGATGTAGTTGGATGTTCCTTCAAATGGCCATACCTTCGTAGCCATGTGTCCTAGCATGATGATTAAGACAGTTTTGGAAAGGTATTGAAGTGGTCTACAAGATCTGTACATCGGTTAAAAGATCAAATTCACTTTTAGTCTAGTAAATGGCCTCTGAATGCATTGTACTCGGGAAAACCTGTCAATTTGAGCATGTGTTTAAAGGGTATTATGAAACTTTTTCATCGCCAAGATCCTTGTTATTGTGTCCCAGGGCTTTGGTTTGCTTATTCATGAAGGCCCAGTGACATAAAAACGATAATGGATGACCTTGCATTTTCGTCAAAATTTCAACCATGGCCATAGCGACGGGTGAAATAGCTCAAGTGATGTAGTTGGATGTTCCTTCAAATGGCCATAACCTCGTAGCCATGTGTCCTAGCGTGATGATTAAGACAGTTTTGGAAAGGTATTGAAGTGGTCTACAAGATCTGTGCATTGATTGAACGATCAAAGTCAATTTCAGTGTAGTAAATGGCCTCTGAATGCATTGTACTCGGGAAAACCTGTCGATTTGAGCATGTATTTAAAGGGTAAAGTGACCCATTATGAAACTTTTTCATCGCCAAGATCCTTGTTATTGTGTCCCAGGGCTTTGATTTGCTTATTCATGAAGGCCCAATGACATAAAAACGATAATGGATGACCTTGCATTTTCGTCAAAATTTCAACCATGGCCATAGGGACGGGTGAAAAAGCTCAAGTGATGTAGTTGGATGTTCCTTCAAATGGCCATAACTTCGTAGCCATGTGTCCTTGCGTGATGATTAAGACAGTTTTGGAAAGGTATTGAAGTGGTCTACAAGATCTGTACAAAGGTTAAAAGATCAAATTCATTTTTAGTCTAGTATATCGCCCCTGAATGCATTGTACTCGGGAAAACCTGTCAATTTGAGCATGTGTTTAAAGGGTATTATGAAACTTTTTCATCGCCAAGATCCTTGTTATTGTGTCCCAGGGCTTTGATTTGCTTATTCATGAAGGCCCAATGACATAAAAACGATAATGGATGACCTTGCATTTTCGTCAAAATTTCAACCATGGCCATAGGGACGGGTGAAAAAGGTCAAGTGATGTAGTTGGATGTTCCTTCAAATGGCCATAACCTCGTAGCCATGTGTCCTAGCGTGATGATTAAGACAGTTTTGGAAAGGTATTGAAGTGGTCTACAAGATCTGTACATTGATTGAAAGATCAAAGTCACTTTCAGTGTAATAAATGGCCTCTGAATGCATTGTACTCGGGACAACCTGTCGATTTGAGCATGTATTTAAAGGGTAAAGTGACCCATTATGAAACTTTTTCATCGCCAAGATCCTTGTTATTGTGTCCCAGGGCTTTGATTTGCTTATTCATGAAGGCCCAATGACATAAAAACGATAATGGATGACCTTGCATTTTCGTCAAAATTTCAACCATGGCCATAGGGACGGGTGAAATAGCTCAAGTGATGTAGTTGGATGTTCCTTCAAATGGCCATAACTTCGTAGCCATGTGTCCTAGCATGATGATCAAGACAGTTTTGGAAAGGTATTGAAGTGTTCTACAAGATCTGTACAAAGGTTAAAAGATCAAATTCATTTTTAGTCTAGTAGATCGCCTCTGAATGCATTGTACTCGGGAAAACCTGTCAATTTGAGCATGTGTTTAAAGGGTATTATGAAACTTTTTCATCGCCAAGATCCTTGTTATTGTGTCCCAGGGTTTTGGTTTGCTTATTCATGAAGGCCCAGTGACATAAAAACGATAATGGATGACCTTGCATTTTCGTCAAAATTTCAACCATGGCCATAGGGACGGGTTAGAAAGCTCAAGTGATGTAGTTGGATGTTCCTTCAAATGGCCATAACTTCGTAGCCATGTGTCCTAGCATGATGATTAAGACAGTTTTGGAAAGGTATTGAAGTGTTCTACAAGATCTGTACAAAGGTTAAAAGATCAAATTCATTTTTAGTCTAGTAGATCGCCTCTGAATGCATTGTACTCGGGAAAACCTGTCAATTTGAGCATGTGTTTAAAGGGTATTATGAAACTTTTTCATCGCCAAGATCCTTGTTATTGTGTCCCAGGGTTTTGGTTTGCTTATTCATGAAGGCCCAATGACATTAAAACGATAATGGATGACCTTGCATTTTCGTCAAAATTCCAACCACGGCCAAAGGGACGGGTGAAATAGCTCATGTGATGTAGTTGGATGTTCCTTCAAATGGCCATAACCTCGTAGCCATGTGTCCTAGCGTGATGATTAAGACAGTTTTGGAAAGGTATTGAAGTGGTCTACAAGATCTGTACATTGATTGAACGATCAAAGTTACTTTCAGTGTAGTAAATGGCCTCTGAATGCATTGTACTCGGGAAAACCTGTCGATTTGAGCATGTATTTAAAGGGTAAAGTGACCCATTATGAAACTTTTTCATCGCCAAGATCCTTGTTATTGTGTCCCAGGGCTTTGATTTGCTTATTCATGAAGGCCCAATGACATTAAAACGATAATGGATGACCTTGCATTTTCGTCAAAATTCCAACCACGGCCAAAGGGACGGGTGAAATAGCTCATGTGATGTAGTTGGATGTTCCTTCAAATGGCCATAACCTCGTAGCCATGTGTCCTAGCGTGATGATTAAGACAGTTTTGGAAAGGTATTGAAGTGGTCTACAAGATCTGTACATTGATTGGAAGATCAAAGTCACTTTCAGTGTAGTAAATGGCCTCTGAATGCATTGTACTCGGGAAAACCTGTCAATTTGAGCATGTATTTAAAGGGTAAAGTGACCCATTATGAAACTTTTTCATCGCCAAGATCCTTGTTATTGTGTCCCAGGGCTTTGATTTGCTTATTCATGAAGGCCCAATGACATAAAAACGATAATGGATGACCTTGCATTTTCGTCAAAATTTCAACCATGGCCATAGGGACGGGTGAAAAAGCTCAAGTGATGTAGTTGGATGTTCCTTCAAATGGCCATAACTTCGTAGCCATGTGTCCTTGCGTGATGATTAAGACAGTTTTGGAAAGGTATTGAAGTGTTCTACAAGATCTGTACAAAGGTTAAAAGATCAAATTCATTTTTAGTCTAGTAAATCGCATCTGAATGCATTGTACTCGGGAAAACCTGTCAATTTGAGCATGTGTTTAAAGGGTATTATGAAACTTTTTCATCGCCAAGATCCTTGTTATTGTGTCCCAGGGCTTTGGTTTGCTTATTCATGAAGGCCCAATGACATAAAAACGATAATGGATGACCTTGCATTTTCGTCAAAATTTCAACCATGGCCATAGGGACGGGTGAAAAAGCTCAAGTGATGTAGTTGGATGTTCCTTCAAATGGCCATAACCTCGTAGCCATGCGTCCTAGCGTGATGATTAAGACAGTTTTGGAAAGGTATTGAAGTGGTCTACAGGATCTGTACATTGATTGAACGATCAAAGTCACTTTCAGTGTAGTAAATGGCCTCTGAATGCATTGTACTCGGGAAAACCTGTCGATTTGAGCATGTATTTAAAGGGTAAAGTGACCCATTATGAAACTTTTTCATCGCCAAGATCCTTGTTATTGTGTCCCAGGGCTTTGATTTGCTTATTCATGAAGGCCCAATGACATAAAAACGATAATGGATGACTTTGCATTTTCGTCAAAATTTCAACCATGGCCATAGGGACGGGTGAAAAAGCTCAAGTGATGTAGTTGGATGTTCCTTCAAATGGCCATAACCTCGTAGCCATGTGTCCTTGCGTGATGATTAAGACAGTTTTGGAAAGGTATTGAAGTGTTCTACAAGATCTGTACAAAGGTTTAAAGATCAAATTCATTTTTACTCTAGTAAATCGCCTCTGAATGCATTGTACTCGGGAAAACCTGTCAATTTGAGCATGTGTTTAAAGGGTATTATGAAACTTTTTCATCGCCAAGATCCTTGTTATTGTGTCCCAGGGCTTTGGTTTGCTTATTCATGAAGGCCCAATGACATAAAAACGATAATGGATGATCTTGCATTTTCGTCAAAATTTCAACCATGGCCATAGGGACGGGTGAAAAAGCTCAAGTGATGTAGTTGGATGTTCCTTCAAATGGCCATAACTTCGTAGCCATGTGTCCTTGCGTGATGATTAAGACAGTTTTGGAAAGGTATTGAAGTGTTCTACAAGATCTGTACAAAGGTTAAAAGATCAAATTCATTTTTAGTCTAGTAAATCGCCTCTGAATGCATTGTACTCGGGAAAACCTGTCAATTTGAGCATGTGTTTAAAGGGTATTATGAAACTTTTTCATCGCCAAGATCCTTGTTATTGTGTCCCAGGGCTTTGGTTTGCTTATTCATGAAGGCCCAATGACATAAAAACGATAATGGATGACCTTGCATTTTCGTCAAAATTTCAACCATGGCCATAGGGACGGGTGAAAAAGCTCAAGTGATGTAGTTGGATGTTCCTTCAAATGGCCATAACTTCGTAGCCATGTGTCCTTGCATGATGATTAAGACAGTTTTGGAAAGGTATTGAAGTGTTCTACAAGATCTGTACAAAGGTTAAAAGATCAAATTCATTTTTAGTCTAGTAAATCGCCTCTGAATGCATTGTACTCGGGAAAACCTGTCAATTTGAGCATGTGTTTAAAGGGTATTATGAAACTTTTTCATCGCCAAGATCCTTGTTATTGTGTCCCAGGGCTTTGGTTTGCTTATTCATGAAGGCCCAATGACATAAAAACGATAATGGATGACCTTGCATTTTCGTCAAAATTTCAACCATGGCCATAGGGACGGGTGAAAAAGCTCAAGTGATGTAGTTGGATGTTCCTTCAAATGGCCATAACTTCATAGCCATGTGTCCTTGCGTGATGATTAAGACAGTTTTGGAAAGGTATTGAAGTGTTCTACAAGATCTGTACAAAGGTTAAAAGATCAAATTCATTTTTAGTCTAGTAAATCGCCTCTGAATGCATTGTACTCGGGAAAACCTGTCAATTTGAGCATGTGTTTAAAGGGTATTATGAAACTTTTTCATCGCCAAGATCCTTGTTATTGTGTCCCAGGGCTTTGGTTTGCTTATCCATGAAGGCCCAATGACATATAAACGATAATGGATGACCTTGCATTTTCGTCAAAATTTCAACCATGGCCATAGGGACGGGTGAAAAAGCTCAAGTGATGTAGTTGGATGTTCCTTCAAATGGCCATAACTTCGTAGCCATGTGTCCTTGCATGATGATTAAGACAGTTTTGGAAAGGTATTGAAGTGTTCTACAAGATCTGTACAAAGGTCTAAAGATCAAATTCATTTTTAGTCTAGTAAATCGCCTCTGAATGCATTGTACTCGGGAAAACCTGTCAATTTGAGCATGTGTTTAAAGGGTATTATGAAACTTTTTCATCGCCAAGATCCTTGTTATTGTGTCCCAGGGCTTTGGTTTGCTTATTCATGAAGGCCCAGTGACATAAAAACGATAATGGATGACCTTGCATTTTCGTCAAAATTTCAACCATGGCCATAGGGACGGGTGAAATAGCTCAAGTGATGTAGTTGGATGTTCCTTCAAATGGCCATAACCTCGTAGCCATGCGTCCTAGCGTGATGATTAAGACAGTTTTGGAAAGGTATTGAAGTGGTCTACAAGATCTGTACATTGATTGAACGATCAAAGTCACTTTCAGTGTAGTAAATGGCCTCTGAATGCATTGTACTCGGGAAAACCTGTCGATTTGAGCATGTATTTAAAGGGTAAAGTGACCCATTATGAAACTTTTTCATCGCCAAGATCCTTGTTATTGTGTCCCAGGGCTTTGATTTGCTTATTCATGAAGGCCCAATGACATAAAAACGATAATGGATGACTTTGCATTTTCGTCAAAATTTCAACCATGGCCATAGGGACGGGTGAAAAAGCTCAAGTGATGTAGTTGGATGTTCCTTCAAATGGCCATAACTTCATAGCCATGTGTCCTTGCGTAATGATTAAGACAGTTTTGGAAAGGTATTGAAGTGTTCTACAAGATCTGTACAAAGGTTAAAAGATCAAATTCATTTTTAGTCTAGTAAATCGCCTCTGAATGCATTGTACTCGGGAAAACCTGTCAATTTGAGCATGTGTTTAAAGGGTATTATGAAACTTTTTCATCGCCAAGATCCTTGTTATTGTGTCCCAGGGCTTTGGTTTGCTTATTCATGAAGGCCCAATGACATAAAAACGATAATGGATGACCTTGCATTTTCGTCAAAATTTCAACCATGGCCATAGGGACGGGTGAAAAAGCTCAAGTGATGTAGTTGGATGTTCCTTCAAATGGCCATAACTTCGTAGCCATGTGTCCTTGCATGATGATTAAGACAGTTTTGGAAAGGTATTGAAGTGTTCTACAAGATCTGTACAAAGGTTAAAAGATCAAATTCATTTTTAGTCTAGTAAATCGCCTCTGAATGCATTGTACTCGGGAAAACCTGTCAATTTGAGCATGTGTTTAAAGGGTATTATGAAACTTTTTCATCGCCAAGATCCTTGTTATTGTGTCCCAGGGCTTTGGTTTGCTTATTCATGAAGGCCCAATGACATAAAAACGATAATGGATGACCTTGCATTTTCGTCAAAATTTCAACCATGGCCATAGGGACGGGTGAAATAGCTCATGTGATGTAGTTGGATGTTCCTTCAAATGGCCATAACTTCGTAGCCATGTGTCCTAGCATGATGATTAAGACAGTTTTGGAAAGGTATTGAGGTGTTCTACAAGATCTGTACAAAGGTTAAAAGATCAAATTCATTTTTAGTCTAGTAAATCGCCTCTGAATGCATTATACTCGGGAAAACCTGTCAATTTGAGCATGTGTTTAAAGGGTATTATGAAACTTTTTCATCGCCAAGATCCTTGTTATTGTGTCCCAGGGCTTTGGTTTGCTTATTCATGAAGGCCCAATGACATAAAAACGATAATGGATGACCTTGCATTTTCGTCAAAATTTCAACCATGGCCATAGGGACGGGTGAAATAGCTCAAGTGATGTAGTTGGATGTTCCTTCAAATGGCCATAACTTCGTAGCCATGTGTCCTAGCATGATGATTAAGACAGTTTTGGAAAGGTATTGAAGTGTTCTACAAGATCTGTACAAAGGTTAAAAGATCAAATTCATTTTTAGTCTAGTAAATGGCCTCTGAATGCATTGTACTCGGGAAAACCTGTCAATTTGAGCATGTGTTTAAAGGGTATTATGAAACTTTTTCATCGCCAAGATCCTTGTTATTGTGTCCCAGGGCTTTAGTTTGCTTATTCATGAAGGCTCAATGACATAAAAACGATAATGGATGACCTTGCATTTTCGTCAAAATTTCAACCATGGCCATAGGGACGGGTTAGAAAGCTCAAGTGATGTAGTTGGATGTTCCTTCAAATGGCCATAACTTCGTAGCCATGTGTCCTAGCGTGATGATTAAGACAGTTTTGGGAAGGTATTGAAGTGATCTACACGATCTGTGCATAGGTTTAATGATCAGAGTCACTGGTAGCCTAGTAAATGGCCTCTGAATGCATTGTACTCGGGAAAACCTGTCAATTTGAGCATGTGTTTAAAGGGTATTATGAAACTTTTTCATCGCCAAGATCCTTGTTATTGTGTCCCAGGGCTTTGGTTTGCTTATTCATGAAGGCGCAATGACATAAAAACGATAATGGATGACCTTGCATTTTCGTCAAAATTTCAACCATGGCCATAGGGACGGGTGAAAAAGCTCAAGTGATGTAGTTGGATGTTCCTTCAAATGGCCATAACTTCGTAGCCATGTGTCCTTGCGTGATGATTAAGACAGTTTTGGAAAGGTATTGAAGTGTTCTACAAGATCTGTACAAAGGTTAAAAGAACAAATTCATTTTTAGTCTAGTAAATCGCCTCTGAATGCATTGTACTCGGGAAAACCTGTCAATTTGAGCATGTGTTTAAAGGGTATTATGAAACTTTTTCATCGCCAAGATCCTTGTTATTGTGTCCCAGGGCTTTGGTTTGCTTATTCATGAAGGTGCAATGACATAAAAACGATAATGGATGACCTTGCATTTTCGTCAAAATTTCAACCATGGCCATAGGGACGGGTTAGAAAGCTCAAGTGATGTAGTTGGATGTTCCTTCAAATGGCCATAACTTCGTAGCCATGTGTCCTAGCGTGATGATTAAGGCAGTTTTGGAAAGGTATTGAAGTGGTCTACAAGATCTGTACAAAGGTTAAAAGATCAAATTCATTTTTAGTCTAGTATATCGCCCCTGAATGCATTGTACTCGGGAAAACCTGTCAATTTGAGCATGTGTTTAAAGGGTATTATGAAACTTTTTCATCGCCAAGATCCTTGTTATTGTGTCCCAGGGCTTTGGTTTGCTTATTCATGAAGGTGCAATGACATAAAAACGATAATGGATGACCTTGCATTTTCGTCAAAATTTCAACCATGGCCATAGGGACGGGTGAAATAGCTCAAGTGATGTAGTTGGATGTTCCTTCAAATGGCCATAACTTCGTAGCCATGTGTCCTAGCATGATGATTAAGACAGTTTTGGAAAGGTATTGAAGTGTTCTACAAGATCTGTACAAAGGTTAAAAGAACAAATTCATTTTTAGTCTAGTAAATCGCCTCTGAATGCATTGTACTCGGGAAAACCTGTCAATTTGAGCATGTGTTTAAAGGGTATTATGAAACTTTTTCATCGCCAAGATCCTTGTTATTGTGTCCCAGGGCTTTGGTTTGCTTATTCATGAAGGCGCAATGACATAAAAACGATAATGGATGACCTTGCATTTTCGTCAAAATTTCAACCATGGCCATAGGGACGGGTGAAAAAGCTCAAGTGATGTAGTTGGATGTTCCTTCAAATGGCCATAACTTCGTAGCCATGTGTCCTTGCGTGATGATTAAGACAGTTTTGGAAAGGTATTGAAGTGTTCTACAAGATCTGTACAAAGGTTAAAAGAACAAATTCATTTTTAGTCTAGTAAATCGCCTCTGAATGCATTGTACTCGGGAAAACCTGTCAATTTGAGCATGTGTTTAAAGGGTATTATGAAACTTTTTCATCGCCAAGATCCTTGTTATTGTGTCCCAGGGCTTTGGTTTGCTTATTCATGAAGGTGCAATGACATAAAAACGATAATGGATGACCTTGCATTTTCGTCAAAATTTCAACCATGGCCATAGGGACGGGTTAGAAAGCTCAAGTGATGTAGTTGGATGTTCCTTCAAATGGCCATAACTTCGTAGCCATGTGTCCTAGCATGATGATTAAGACAGTTTTGGAAAGGTATTGAAGTGTTCTACAAGATCTGTACAAAGGTTTAAAGATCAAATTCATTTTTACTCTAGTAATTCGCCTCTGAATGCATTGTACTCGGGAAAACCTGTCAATTTGAGCATGTGTTTAAAGGGTATTATGAAACTTTTTCATCGCCAAGATCCTTGTTATTGTGTCCCAGGGCTTTGGTTTGCTTATTCATGAAGGCTCAATGACATAAAAACGATAATGGATGACCTTGCATTTTCGTCAAAATTTCAACCATGGCCATAGGGACGGGTGAAATAGCTCAAGTGATGTAGTTGGATGTTCCTTCAAATGGCCATAACTTCGTAGCCATGTGTCCTTGCGTGATGATTAAGACAGTTTTGGAAAGGTATTGAAGTGTTCTACAAGATCTGTACAAAGGTTAAAAGATCAAATCCATTTTTAGTCTAGTAAATCGCCTCTGAATGCATTGTACTCGGGAAAACCTGTCAATTTGAGCATGTGTTTAAAGGGTATTATGAAACTTTTTCATCGCCAAGATCCTTGTTATTGTGTCCCAGGGCTTTGGTTTGCTTATTCATGAAGGCCCAGTGACATAAAAACGATAATGGATGACCTTGCATTTTCGTCAAAATTTCAACCATGGCCAAAGGGACGGGTGAAATAGCTCAAGTGATGTAGTTGGATGTTCCTTCAAATGGCCATAACTTCGTAGCCATGTGTCCTAGCGTGATGATTAAGACAGTTTTGGAAAGGTATTGAAGTGGTCTACAAGATCTGTACATTGATTGAACGATCAAAGTCACTTTCAGTGTAGTAAATGGCCTCTGAATGCATTGTACTCGGGAAAACCTGTCGATTTGAGCATGTATTTAAAGGGTAAAGTGACCCATTATGAAACTTTTTCATCGCCAAGATCCTTGTTATTGTGTCCCAGGGCTTTGATTTGCTTATTCATGAAGGCCCAATGACATAAAAACGATAATGGATGACCTTGCATTTTCGTCAAAATTTCAACCATGGCCATAGGGACGGGTGAAAAAGGTCAAGTGATGTAGTTGGATGTTCCTTCAAATGGCCATAGCTTCGTAGCCATGTGGCCTAGCGTGATGATTAAGACAGTTTTGGAAAGGTATTGAAGTGGTCTACAAGATCTGTACATTGATTGAAAGATCAAATTCACTTTTAGTCTAGTAAATGGCCTCTGAATGCATTGTACTCGGGAAAACCTGTCAATTTGAGCATGTGTTTAAAGGGTATTATGAAACTTTTTCATCGCCAAGATCCTTGTTATTGTGTCCCAGGGCTTTGGTTTGCTTATTCATGAAGGCCCAATGACATAAAAACGATAATGGATGACCTTGCATTTTCGTCAAAATTTCAACCATGGCCAAAGGGACGGGTGAAATAGCTCAAGTGATGTAGTTGGATGTTCCTTCAAATGGCCATAACTTCGTAGCCATGTGTCCTAGCGTGATGATTAAGACAGTTTTGGAAAGGTATTGAAGTGGTCTACAAGATCTGTACATTGATTGAACGATCAAAGTCACTTTCAGTGTAGTAAATGGCCTCTGAATGCATTGTACTCGGGAAAACCTGTCGATTTGAGCATGTATTTAAAGGGTAAAGTGACCCATTATGAAACTTTTTCATCGCCAAGATCCTTGTTATTGTGTCCCAGGGCTTTGATTTGCTTATTCATGAAGGCCCAATGACATAAAAACGATAATGGATGACCTTGCATTTTCGTCAAAATTTCAACCATGGCCATAGGGACGGGTGAAAAAGGTCAAGTGATGTAGTTGGATGTTCCTTCAAATGGCCATAGCTTCGTAGCCATGTGGCCTAGCGTGATGATTAAGACAGTTTTGGAAAGGTATTGAAGTGGTCTACAAGATCTGTACATTGATTGAAAGATCAAAGTCTTTTTCAGTGTAGTAAATGGCCTCTGAATGCATTGTACTCGGGAAAACCTGTCGATTTGCGCATGTATTTAAAGGGTAAAGTGACTCATTATGAAACTTTTTCATCGCCAAGATCCTTGTTATTGTGTCCCAGGGCTTTGGTTTGCTTATTCATGAAGCCCCAATGACATTAAAACGATAATGGATGACCTTGCATTTTCGTCAAAATTTCAACCATGGCCAAAGGGACGGGTGAAATAGCTCAAGTGATGTAGTTGGATGTTCCTTCAAATGGCCATAACTTCGTAGCCATGTGTCCTAGCGTGATGATTAAGACAGTTTTGGAAAGGTATTGAAGTGGTCTACAAGATCTGTACATTGATTGAACGATCAAAGTCACTTTCAGTGTAGTAAATGGCCTCTGAATGCATTGTACTCGGGAAAACCTGTCGATTTGAGCATGTATTTAAAGGGTAAAGTGACCCATTATGAAACTTTTTCATCGCCAAGATCCTTGTTATTGTGTCCCAGGGCTTTGATTTGCTTATTCATGAAGGCCCAATGACATAAAAACGATAATGGATGACCTTGCATTTTCGTCAAAATTTCAACCATGGCCATAGGGACGGGTGAAAAAGCTCAAGTGATGTAGTTGGATGTTCCTTCAAATGGCCATAACTTCATAGCCATGTGTCCTTGCGTGATGATTAAGACAGTTTTGGAAAGGTATTGAAGTGTTCTAGAAGATCTGTACAAAGGTTAAAAGATCAAATTCATTTTTAGTCTAGTAAATCGCCTCTGAATGCATTGTACTCGGGAAAACCTGTCAATTTGAGCATGTGTTTAAAGGGTATTATGAAACTTTTTCATCGCCAAGATCCTTGTTATTGTGTCCCAGGGCTTTGGTTTGCTTATTCATGAAGGCCCAATGACATAAAAACGATAATGGATGACCTTGCATTTTCGTCAAAATTTCAACCATGGCCATAGGGACGGGTGAAAAAGCTCAAGTGATGTAGTTGGATGTTCCTTCAAATGGCCATAACTTCGTAGCCATGTGTCCTTGCGTGATGATTAAGACAGTTTTGGAAAAGTATTGAAGTGTTCTACAAGATCTGTACAAAGGTTAAAAGATCAAATTCATTTTTAGTCTAGTAGATCGCCTCTGAATGCATTGTACTCGGGAAAACCTGTCAATTTGAGCATGTGTTTAAAGGGTATTATGAAACTTTTTCATCGCCAAGATCCTTGTTATTGTGTCCCAGGGCTTTGAGTTGCTTATTCATGAAGGCCCAATGACATAAAAACGATAATGGATGACCTTGCATTTTCGTCAAAATTTCAACCATGGCCATAGGGACGGGTGAAAAAGCTCAAGTGATGTAGTTGGATGTTCCTTCAAATGGCCATAACTTCGTAGCCATGTGTCCTAGCGTGATGATTGAGACAGTTTTGGGAAGGTATTGAAGTGGTCTACAAGATCTGTACATAGGTTTAAAGATCAAATTCACTTTTAGTCTAGTAAATGGCCTCTGAATGCATTGTACTCGGGAAAACCTGTCAATTTGAGCATGTGTTTAAAGGGTATTATGAAACTTTTTCATCGCCAAGATCCTTGTTATTGTGTCCCAGGGCTTTGGTTTGCTTATTCATGAAGGCCCAATGACATAAAAACGATAATGGATGACCTTGCATTTTCGTCAAAATTTCAACCATGGCCATAGGGACGGGTGAAATAGCTCAAGTGATGTAGTTGGATGTTCCTTCAAATGGCCATAACTTCGTAGCCATGTGTCCTTGCGTGATGATTAAGACAGTTTTGGAAAGGTATTGAGGTGTTCTACAAGATCTGTACAAAGGTTAAAAGATCAAATTCATTTTTAGTCTAGTAAATCGCCTCTGAATGCATTATACTCGGGAAAACCTGTCAATTTGAGCATGTGTTTAAAGGGTATTATGAAACTTTTTCATCGCCAAGATCCTTGTTATTGTGTCCCAGGGCTTTGGTTTGCTTATTCATGAAGGCCCAGTGACATAAAAACGATAATGGATGACCTTGCATTTTCGTCAAAATTTCAACCATGGCCATAGGGACGGGTGAAATAGCTCAAGTGATGTAGTTGGATGTTCCTTCAAATGGCCATAACTTCGTAGCCATGTGTCCTTGCGTGATGATTAAGACAGTTTTGGAAAGGTATTGAGGTGTTCTACAAGATCTGTACAAAGGTTAAAAGATCAAATTCATTTTTAGTCTAGTAAATCGCATCTGAATGCATTGTACTCGGGAAAACCTGTCAATTTGAGCATGTGTTTAAAGGGTATTATGAAACTTTTTCATCGCCAAGATCCTTGTTATTGTGTCCCAGGGCTTTGGTTTGCTTATTCATGAAGGCCCAATGACATAAAAACGATAATGGATGACCTTGCATTTTCGTCAAAATTTCAACCATGGCCATAGGGACGGGTGAAATAGCTCAAGTGATGTAGTTGGATGTTCCTTCAAATGGCCATAACTTCGTAGCCATGTGTCCTAGCATGATGATTAAGACAGTTTTGGAAAGGTATTGAAGTGTTCTACAAGATCTGTACAAAGGTTAAAAGATCAAATTCATTTTTAGTCTAGTAAATCGCATCTGAATGCATTGTACTCGGGAAAACCTGTCAATTTGAGCATGTGTTTAAAGGGTATTATGAAACTTTTTCATCGCCAAGATCCTTGTTATTGTGTCCCAGGGCTTTGGTTTGCTTATTCATGAAGGCCCAGTGACATAAAAACGATAATGGATGACCTTGCATTTTCGTCAAAATTTCAACCATGGCCATAGGGACGGGTGAAATAGCTCAAGTGATGTAGTTGGATGTTCCTTCAAATGGCCATAACTTCGTAGCCATGTGTCCTTGCGTGATGATTAAGACAGTTTTGGAAAGGTATTGAAGTGTTCTACAAGATCTGTACAAAGGTTAAAAGATCAAATTCATTTTTAGTCTAGTAAATCGCATCTGAATGCATTGTACTCGGGAAAACCTGTCAATTTGAGCATGTGTTTAAAGGGTATTATGAAACTTTTTCATCGCCAAGATCCTTGTTATTGTGTCCCAGGGCTTTGGTTTGCTTATTCATGAAGGCCCAATGACATAAAAACGATAATGGATGACCTTGCATTTTCGTCAAAATTTCAACCATGGCCATAGGGACGGGTGAAATAGCTCAAGTGATGTAGTTGGATGTTCCTTCAAATGGCCATAACCTCGGAGCCATGTGTCCTAGCGTGATGATTAAGACAGGTTTGGAAAGGTATTGAAGTGGTCTACAAGATCTGTACATTGATTGAACGATCAAAGTCACTTTCAGTGTAGTAAATGGCCTCTGAATGCATTGTACTCGGGAAAACCTGTCGATTTGAGCATGTATTTAAAGGGTAAAGTGACCCATTATGAAACTTTTTCATCGCCAAGATCCTTGTTATTGTGTCCCAGGGCTTTGATTTGCTTATTCATGAAGGCCCAATGACATTAAAACGATAATGGATGACCTTGCATTTTCGTCAAAATTTCAACCATGGCCAAAGGGACGGGTGAAATAGCTCATGTGATGTAGTTGGATGTTCCTTCAAATGGCCATAACCTCGTAGCCATGTGTCCTAGCGTGATGATTAAGACAGTTTTGGAAAGGTATTGAAGTGGTCTACAAGATCTGTACATTGATTGAACGATCAAAGTTACTTTCAGTGTAGTAAATGGCCTCTGAATGCATTGTACTCGGGAAAACCTGTCAATTTGAGCATGTATTTAAAGGGTAAAGTGACCCATTATGAAACTTTTTCATCGCCAAGATCCTTGTTATTGTGTCCCAGGGCTTTGATTTGCTTATTCATGAAGGCCCAATGACATAAAAACGATAATGGATGACCTTGCATTTTCGTCAAAATTTCAACCATGGCCATAGGGACGGGTGAAAAAGCTCAAGTGATGTAGTTGGATGTTCCTTCAAATGGCCATAACTTCGTAGCCATGTGTCCTTGCGTGATGATTAAGACAGTTTTGGAAAGGTATTGAAGTGTTCTACAAGATCTGTACAAAGGTTAAAAGATCAAATTCATTTTTAGTCTAGTAGATCGCCTCTGAATGCATTGTACTCGGGAAAACCTGTCAATTTGAGCATGTGTTTAAAGGGTATTATGAAACTTTTTCATCGCCAAGATCCTTGTTATTGTGTCCCAGGGCTTTGATTTGCTTATTCATGAAGGCCCAATGACATTAAAACGATAATGGATGACCTTGCATTTTCGTCAAAATTTCAACCATGGCCAAAGGGACGGGTGAAATAGCTCATGTGATGTAGTTGGATGTTCCTTCAAATGGCCATAACCTCGTAGCCATGTGTCCTAGCGTGATGATTAAGACAGTTTTGGAAAGGTATTGAAGTGTTCTACAAGATCTGTACAAAGGTTAAAAGATCAAATTCATTTTTAGTCTAGTAAATCGCATCTGAATGCATTGTACTCGGGAAAACCTGTCAATTTGAGCATGTGTTTAAAGGGTATTATGAAACTTTTTCATCGCCAAGATCCTTGTTATTGTGTCCCAGGGCTTTGATTTGCTTATTCATGAAGGCCCAATGACATAAAAACGATAATGGATGACCTTGCATTTTCGTCAAAATTCCAACCATGGCCATAGGGACGGGTGAAATAGCTCAAGTGATGTAGTTGGATGTTCCTTCAAATGGCCATAACTTCGTAGCCATGTGTCCTTGCGTGATGATTAAGACAGTTTTGGAAAGGTATTGAAGTGGTCTACAAGATCTGTACATTGATTGAACGATCAAAGTCACTTTCAGTGTAGTAAATGGCCTCTGAATGCATTGTACTCGGGAAAACCTGTCGATTTGAGCATGTATTTAAAGGGTAAAGTGACCCATTATGAAACTTTTTCATCGCCAAGATCCTTGTTATTGTGTCCCAGGGCTTTGGTTTGCTTATTCATGAAGGCCCAGTGACATAAAAACGATAATGGATGACCTTGCATTTTCGTCAAAATTTCAACCATGGCCATAGGGACGGGTGAAATAGCTCAAGTGATGTAGTTGGATGTTCCTTCAAATGGCCATAACTTCGTAGCCATGTGTCCTTGCGTGATGATTAAGACAGTTTTGGAAAGGTATTGAAGTGTTCTACAAGATCTGTACAAAGGTTAAAAGATCAAATTCACTTTTAGTCTAGTAAATCGCCTCTGAATGCATTGTACTCGGGAAAACCTGTCAATTTGAGCATGTGTTTAAAGGGTATTATGAAACTTTTTCATCGCCAAGATCCTTGTTATTGTGTCCCAGGGCTTTGGTTTGCTTATTCATGAAGGCCCAATGACATAAAAACGATAATGGATGACCTTGCATTTTCGTCAAAATTTCAACCATGGCCATAGGGACGGGTGAAAAAGCTCAAGTGATGTAGTTGGATGTTCCTTCAAATGGCCATAACTTCGTAGCCATGTGTCCTTGCGTGATGATTAAGACAGTTTTGGAAAGGTATTGAAGTGTTCTACAAGATCTGTACAAAGGTTAAAAGATCAAATTCATTTTTAGTCTAGTAAATCGCCTCTGAATGCATTGTACTCGGGAAAACCTGTCAATTTGAGCATGTGTTTAAAGGGTATTATGAAACTTTTTCATCGCCAAGATCCTTGTTATTGTGTCCCAGGGCTTTGGTTTGCTTATTCATGAAGGCCCAATTACATAAAAACGATAATGGATGACCTTGCATTTTCGTCAAAATTTCAACCATGGCCATAGGGACGGGTGAAAAAGCTCAAGTGATGTAGTTGGATGTTCCTTCAAATGGCCATAACTTCGTAGCCATGTGTCCTTGCGTGATGATTAAGACAGTTTTGGAAAGGTATTGAAGTGTTCTACAAGATCTGTACAAAGGTTAAAAGATCAAATTCATTTTTAGTCTAGTAAATCGCCTCTGAATGCATTGTACTCGGGAAAACCTGTCAATTTGAGCATGTGTTTAAAGGGTATTATGAAACTTTTTCATCGCCAAGATCCTTGTTATTGTGTCCCAGGGCTTTGGTTTGCTTATTCATGAAGGCCCAATGACATAAAAACGATAATGGATGACCTTGCATTTTCGTCAAAATTTCAACCATGGCCATAGGGACGGGTGAAATAGCTCAAGTGATGTAGTTGGATGTTCCTTCAAATGGCCATAACTTCGTAGCCATGTGTCCTAGCGTGATGATTAAGACAGTTTTGGAAAGGTATTGAAGTGGTCTACAAGATTTGTACATTGATTGAAAGATCAAAGTCACTTTCAGTGTAGTAAATGGCCTCTGAATGCATTGTACTCGGGAAAACCTGTCGATTTGAGCATGTATTTAAAGGGTAAAGTGACCCATTATGAAACTTTTTCATCGCCAAGATCCTTGTTATTGTGTCCCAGGGCTTTGATTTGCTTATTCATGAAGGCCCAATGACATAAAAACGATAATGGATGACCTTGCATTTTCGTCAAAATTTCAACCATGGCCATAGGGACGGGTGAAAAAGCTCAAGTGATGTAGTTGGATGTTCCTTCAAATGGCCATAACTTCGTAGCCATGTGTCCTTGCGTGATGATTAAGACAGTTTTGGAAAGGTATTGAAGTGTTCTACAAGATCTGTACAAAGGTTAAAAGATCAAATTCATTTTTAGTCTAGTAAATCGCATCTGAATGCATTGTACTCGGGAAAACCTGTCAATTTGAGCATGTGTTTAAAGGGTATTATGAAACTTTTTCATCGCCAAGATCCTTGTTATTGTGTCCCAGGGCTTTGATTTGCTTATTCATGAAGGCCCAATGACATAAAAACGATAATGGATGACTTTGCATTTTCGTCAAAATTTCAACCATGGCCATAGGGACGGGTGAAAAAGCTCAAGTGATGTAGTTGGATGTTCCTTCAAATGGCCATAACTTCGTAGCCATGTGTCCTTGCGTGATGATTAAGACAGTTTTGGAAAGGTATTGAAGTGTTCTTCAAGATCTAAACAAAGGTTAAAAGATCAAATTCATTTTTAGTCTAGTAAATCGCATCTGAATGCATTGTACTCGGGAAAACCTGTCAATTTGAGCATGTGTTTAAAGGGTATTATGAAACTTTTTCATCGCCAAGATCTTTGTTATTGTGTCCCAGGGCTTTGGTTTGCTTATTTATGAAGGCCCAGTGACATAAAAACGATAATGGATGACCTTGCATTTTCGTCAAAATTTCAACCATGGCCATAGGGACGGGTGAAATAGCTCAAGTGATGTAGTTGGATGTTCCTTCAAATGGCCATAACTTCGTAGCCATGTGTCCTAGCATGATGATTAAGACAGTTTTGGAAAGGTATTGAAGTGTTCTACAAGATCTGTACATTGATTGAAAGATCAAAGTCACTTTCAGTGTAGTAAATGGCCTCTGAATGCATTGTACTCGGGAAAACCTGTCGATTTGCGCATGTATTTAAAGGGTAAAGTGACTCATTATGAAACTTTTTCATCGCCAAGATCCTTGTTATTGTGTCCCAGGGCTTTGATTTGCTTATTCATGAAGCCCCAATGACATTAAAACGATAATGGATGACCTTGCATTTTCGTCAAAATTTCAACCATGGCCAAAGGGACGGGTGAAATAGCTCAAGTGATGTAGTTGGATGTTCCTTCAAATGGCCATAACCTCGTAGCCATGTGTCCTTGCGTGATGATTAAGACAGTTTTGGAAAGGTATTGAAGTGTTCTAGAAGATCTGTACAAAGGTTAAAAGATCAAATTCATTTTTAGTCTAGTAAATCGCCTCTGAATGCATTGTACTCGGGAAAACCTGTCAATTTGAGCATGTGTTTAAAGGGTATTATGAAACTTTTTCATCGCCAAGATCCTTGTTATTGTGTCCCAGGGCTTTGGTTTGCTAATTCATGAAGGCCTAGTGACATAAAAACGATAATGGATGACCTTGCATTTTCGTCAAAATTTCAACCATGGCCATAGGGACGGGTGAAATAGCTCAAGTGATGTAGTTGGATGTTCCTTCAAATGGCCATAACCTCGTAGCTATGCGTCCTAGCGTGATGATTAAGACAGTTTTGGAAAGGTATTGAAGTGGTCTACAAGATCTGTACATTGATTGAACGATCAAAGTCATTTCCAGTGTAGTAAATGGCCTCTGAATGCATTGTACTCGGGAAAACCTGTCGATTTGAGCATGTATTTAAAGGGTAGAGTGACCCATTATGAAACTTTTTCATCGCCAAGATCCTTGTTGTTGTGTCCCAGGGCTTTGATTTGCTTATTCATGAAGGCCCAATGACATAAAAACGATAATGGATGACTTTGCATTTTCGTCAAAATTTCAACCATGGCCATAGGGACGGGTGAAAAAGCTCAAGTGATGTAGTTGGATGTTCCTTCAAATGGCCATAACTTCGTAGCCATGTGTCCTTGTGTGATGATTAAGACAGTTTTGGAAAGGTATTGAAGTGTTCTACAAGATCTGTACAAAGGTTAAAAGATCAAATTCATTTTTAGTCTAGTAGATCGCCTCTGAATGCATTGTACTCGGGAAAACCTGTCAATTTGAGCATGTGTTTAAAGGGTATTATGAAACTTTTTCATCGCCAAGATCCTTGTTATTGTGTCCCAGGGCTTTGGTTTGCTTATTCATGAAGGCCCAGTGACATAAAAACGATAATGGATGACCTTGCATTTTCGTCAAAATTTCAACCATGACCATAGGGACGGGTGAAATAGCTCAAGTGATGTAGTTGGATGTTCCTTCAAATGGCCATAACTTCGTAGCCATGTGTCCTAGCATGATGATTAAGACAGTTTTGGAAAGGTATTGAAGTGTTCTACAAGATCTGTACATTGATTGAACGATCAAAGTCATTTCCAGTGTAGTAAATGGCCTCTGAATGCATTGTACTCGGGAAAACCTGTCGATTTGAGCATGTATTTAAAGGGTAAAGTGACCCATTATGAAACTTTTTCATCGCCAAGATCCTTGTTATTGTGTCCCAGGGCTTTGATTTGCTTATTCATGAAGGCCCAATGACATAAAAACGATAATGGATGACTTTGCATTTTCGTCAAAATTTCAACCATGGCCATAGGGACGGGTGAAAAAGCTCAAGTGATGTAGTTGGATGTTCCTTCAAATGGCCATAACTTCGTAGCCATGTGTCCTTGCGTGATGATTAAGACAGTTTTGGAAAGGTATTGAAGTGTTCTACAAGATCTGTACAAAGGTTAAAAGATCAAATTCATTTTTAGTCTAGTAGATCGCCTCTGAATGCATTGTACTCGGGAAAACCTGTCAATTTGAGCATGTGTTTAAAGGGTATTATGAAACTTTTTCATCGCCAAGATCCTTGTTATTGTGTCCCAGGGCTTTGGTTTGCTTATTCATGAAGGCCCAGTGACATAAAAACGATAATGGATGACCTTGCATTTTCGTCAAAATTTCAACCATGACCATAGGGACGGGTGAAATAGCTCAAGTGATGTAGTTGGATGTTCCTTCAAATGGCCATAACTTCGTAGCCATGTGTCCTAGCATGATGATTAAGACAGTTTTGGAAAGGTATTGAAGTGTTCTACAAGATCTGTACAAAGCTTAAAAGATCAAATTCATTTTTAGTATAGTAAATCGCCTCTGAATGCATTGTACTCGGGAAAACCTGTAAATTTGAGCATGTGTTTAAAGGGTATTATGAAACTTTTTCATCGCCAAGATCCTTGTTATTGTGTCCCAGGGCTTTGGTTTGCTTATTCATGAAGGCCCAATGACATAAAAACGATAATGGATGACCTTGCATTTTCGTCAAAATTTCAACCATGGCCATAGGGACGGGTTAGAAAGCTCAAGTGATGTAGTTGGATGTTCCTTCAAATGGCCATAACTTCGTAGCCATGTGTCCTAGCATGATGATTAAGACAGTTTTGGAAAGATATTGAAGTGTTCTACAACATCTGTACAAAGGTTAAAAGATCAAATTCATTTTTAGTCTAGTAAATCGCCTCTGAATGCATTGTACTCGGGAAAACCTGTCAATTTGAGCATGTGTTTAAAGGGTATTATGAAACTTTTTCATCGCCAAGATCCTTGTTATTGTGTCCCAGGGCTTTGGTTTGCTTATTCATGAAGGCCCAGTGACATAAAAACGATAATGGATGACCTTGCATTTTCGTCAAAATTTCAACCATGACCATAGGGACGGGTGAAATAGCTCAAGTGATGTAGTTGGATGTTCCTTCAAATGGCCATAACTTCGTAGCCATGTGTCCTAGCATGATGATTAAGACAGTTTTGGAAAGGTATTGAAGTGTTCTACAAGATCTGTACAAAGGTTTAAAGATCAAATTCATTTTTAGTCTAGTAAATCGCCTCTGAATGCATTGTACTCGGGAAAACCTGTAAATTTGAGCATGTGTTTAAAGGGTATTATGAAACTTTTTCATCGCCAAGATCCTTGTTATTGTGTCCCAGGGCTTTGGTTTGCTTATTCATGAAGGCCCAATGACATAAAAACGATAATGGATGACCTTGCATTTTCGTCAAAATTTCAACCATGACCATAGGGACGGGTGAAATAGCTCAAGTGATGTAGTTGGATGTTCCTTCAAATGGCCATAACTTCGTAGCCATGTGTCCTAGCATGATGATTAAGACAGTTTTGGAAAGGTATTGAAGTGTTCTACAAGATCTGTACAAAGGTTTAAAGATCAAATTCATTTTTAGTCTAGTAAATCGCCTCTGAATGCATTGTACTCGGGAAAACCTGTAAATTTGAGCATGTGTTTAAAGGGTATTATGAAACTTTTTCATCGCCAAGATCCTTGTTATTGTGTCCCAGGGCTTTGGTTTGCTTATTCATGAAGGCCCAATGACATAAAAACGATAATGGATGACCTTGCATTTTCGTCAAAATTTCAACCATGACCATAGGGACGGGTGAAATAGCTCAAGTGATGTAGTTGGATGTTCCTTCAAATGGCCATAACTTCGTAGCCATGTGTCCTAGCATGATGATTAAGACAGTTTTGGAAAGGTATTGAAGTGGTCTACAAGATCTGTACAAAGGTTAAAAGATCAAATTCATTTTTAGTCTAGTAAATCGCCTCTGAATGCATTGTACTCGGGAAAACCTGTCAATTTGAGCATGTGTTTAAAGGGTATTATGAAACTTTTTCATCGCCAAGATCCTTGTTATTGTGTCCCAGGGCTTTGGTTTGCTTATTCATGAAGGCGCAATGACATAAAAACGATAATGGATGACCTTGCATTTTCGTCAAAATTTCAACCATGGCCATAGGGACGGGTTAGAAAGCTCAAGTGATGTAGTTGGATGTTCCTTCAAATGGCCATAACTTCGTAGCCATGTGTCCTAGCATGATGATTAAGACAGTTTTGGAAAGATATTGAAGTGTTCTACAACATCTGTACAAAGGTTAAAAGATCAAATTCATTTTTAGTCTAGTAAATCGCCTCTGAATGCATTGTACTCGGGAAAACCTGTCAATTTGAGCATGTGTTTAAAGGGTATTATGAAACTTTTTCATCGCCAAGATCCTTGTTATTGTGTCCCAGGGCTTTGGTTTGCTTATTCATGAAGGCCCAGTGACATAAAAACGATAATGGATGACCTTGCATTTTCGTCAAAATTTCAACCATGACCATAGGGACGGGTGAAATAGCTCAAGTGATGTAGTTGGATGTTCCTTCAAATGGCCATAACTTCGTAGCCATGTGTCCTAGCATGATGATTAAGACAGTTTTGGAAAGGTATTGAAGTGTTCTACAAGATCTGTACAAAGCTTAAAAGATCAAATTCATTTTTAGTCTAGTAAATCGCCTCTGAATGCATTGTACTCGGGAAAACCTGTCAATTTGAGCATGTGTTTAAAGGGTATTATGAAACTTTTTCATCGCCAAGATCCTTGTTATTGTGTCCCAGGGCTTTGATTTGCTTATTCATGAAGCCCCAATGACATTAAAACGATAATGGATGACCTTGCATTTTCGTCAAAATTTCAACCATGGCCAAAGGGACGGGTGAAAAAGCTCAAGTGATGTAGTTGGATGTTCCTTCAAATGGCCATAACTTCGTAGCCATGTGTCCTTGCATGATGATTAAGACAGTTTTGGAAAGGTATTGAAGTGTTCTACAAGATCTAAACAAAGCTTAAAAGATCAAATTCATTTTTAGTCTAGTAAATCGCCTCTGAATGCATTGTACTCGGGAAAACCTGTCAATTTGAGCATGTGTTTAAAGGGTATTATGAAACTTTTTCATCGCCAAGATCCTTGTTATTGTGTCCCAGGGCTTTGGTTTGCTTATTTATGAAGGCCCAATGACATAAAAACGATAATGGATGACCTTGCATTTTCGTCAAAATTTCAACCATGGCCATAGGGACGGGTGAAAAAGCTCAAGTGATGTAGTTGGATGTTCCTTCAAATGGCCATAACTTCGTAGCCATGTGTCCTTGCGTGATGATTAAGACAGTTTTGGAAAGGTATTGAAGTGTTCTACAAGATCTGTACAAAGGTTAAAAGATCAAATTCATTTTTAGTCTAGTAGATCGCCTCTGAATGCATTGTACTCGGGAAAACCTGTCAATTTGAGCATGTGTTTAAAGGGTATTATGAAACTTTTTCATCGCCAAGATCCTTGTTATTGTGTCCCAGGGCTTTGGTTTGCTTATTCATGAAGGCCCAATGACATAAAAACGATAATGGATGACTTTGCATTTTCGTCAAAATTTCAACCATGGCCATAGGGACGGGTGAAATAGCTCAAGTGATGTAGTTGGATGTTCCTTCAAATGGCCATAACTTCGTAGCCATGTGTCCTAGCATGATGATTAAGACAGTTTTGGAAAGGTATTGAAGTGTTCTACAAGATCTGTACAAAGGTTTAAAGATCAAATTCATTTTTAGTCTAGTAAATCGCCTCTGAATGCATTGTACTCGGGAAAACCTGTCAATTTGAGCATGTGTTTAAAGGGTATTATGAAACTTTTTCATCGCCAAGATCCTTGTTATTGTGTCCCAGGGCTTTGGTTTGCTTATTCATTAAGGCGCAATGACATAAAAACGATAATGGATGACCTTGCATTTTCGTCAAAATTTCAACCATGGCCATAGGGACGGGTGAAAAAGCTCAAGTGATGTAGTTGGATGTTCCTTCAAATGGCCATAACTTCGTAGCCATGTGTCCTAGCATGATGATTAAGATAGTTTTGGAAAGGTATTGAAGTGTTCTACAAGATCTGTACATAGGTTAAAAGATCAAATTCATTTTTAGTCTAGTAAATCGCCTCTGAATGCATTGTACTCGGGAAAACCTGTCAATTTGAGCATGTGTTTAAAGGGTATTATGAAACTTTTTCATCGCCAAGATCCTTGTTATTGTGTCCCAGGGCTTTGGTTTGCTTATTCATGAAGGCTCAATGACATAAAAACGATAATGGATGACCTTGCATTTTCGTCAAAATTTCAACCATGGCCATAGGGACGGGTGAAATAGCTCAAGTGATGTAGTTGGATGTTCCTTCAAATGGCCATAACTTCGTAGCCATGTGTCCTTGCGTGATGATTAAGACAGTTTTGGAAAGGTATTGAAGTGGTCTACAAGATCTGTACATAGGTTTAAAGATCAAATTCACTTTTAGTCTAGTAAATGGCCTCTGAATGCATTGTACTCGGGAAAACCTGTCAATTTGAGCATGTGTTTAAAGGGTATTATGAAACTTTTTCATCGCCAAGATCCTTGTTATTGTGTCCCAGGGCTTTGGTTTGCTTATTCATTAAGGCGCAATGACATAAAAACGATAATGGATGACCTTGCATTTTCGTCAAAATTTCAACCATGGCCATAGGGACGGGTGAAAAAGCTCAAGTGATGTAGTTGGATGTTCCTTCAAATGGCCATAACTTCGTAGCCATGTGTCCTTGCGTGATGATTAAGATAGTTTTGGAAAGGTATTGAAGTGTTCTACAAGATCTGTACATAGGTTAAAAGATCAAATTCATTTTTAGTCTAGTAAATCGCCTCTGAATGCATTATACTCGGGAAAACCTGTCAATTTGAGCATGTGTTTAAAGGGTATTATGAAACTTTTTCATCGCCAAGATCCTTGTTATTGTGTCCTTGGGCTTTGGTTTGCTTATTCATGAAGCCCCAATGACATAAAAACGATAATGGATGACCTTGCATTTTCGTCAAAATTTCAACCATGGCCATAGGGACGGGTGAAAAAGCTCAAGTGATGTAGTTGGATGTTCCTTCAAATGGCCATAACTTCGTAGCCATGTGTCCTTGCGTGATGATTAAGACAGTTTTGGAAAGGTATTGAAGTGTTCTACAAGATCTGTACAAAGGTTAAAAGATCAAATTCATTTTTAGTCTAGTAAATCGCCTCTGAATGCATTGTACTCGGGAAAACCTGTCAATTTGAGCATGTGTTTAAAGGGTATTATGAAACTTTTTCATCGCCAAGATCCTTGTTATTGTGTCCCAGGGCTTTGGTTTGCTTATTCATGAAGGCCCAATGACATAAAAACGATAATGGATGACCTTGCATTTTCGTCAAAATTTCAACCATGGCCATAGGGACGGGTGAAAAAGGTCAAGTGATGTAGTTGGATGTTCCTTCAAATGGCCATAGCTTCGTAGCCATGTGGCCTAGCGTGATGATTAAGACAGTTTTGGTAAGGTATTGAAGTGGTTTACAAGATCTGTACATTGATTGAAAGATCAAAGTCACTTTCAGTGTAGTAAATGGCCTCTGAATGCATTGTACTCGGGAAAACCTGTCGATTTGAGCATGTATTTAAAGGGTAAAGTGACCCATTATGAAACTTTTTCATCGCCAAGATCCTTGTTATTGTGTCCCAGGGCTTTGGTTTGCTTATTCATGAAGCCCCAATGACATAAGAACGATAATGGATGACCTTGCATTTTCGTCAAAATTTCAACCATGGCCATAGGGACGGGTGAAATAGCTCAAGTGATGTAGTTGGATGTTCCTTCAAATGGCCATAACTTCGTAGCCATGTGTCCTAGCGTGATGATTAAGATAGTTTTGGAAAGGTATTGAAGTGGTCTACAAGATCTGTACATCGGTTAAAAGACCAAATTCACTTTTAGTCTCGTAAATCGCCTCTGAATGCATTGTACTCGGGAAAACCTGTCAATTTGAGCATGTGTTTAAAGGGTATTATGAAACTTTTTCATCGCCAAGATCCTTGTTATTGTGTCCCAGGGCTTTGGTTTGCTTATTCATGAAGGCGCAATGACATAAAAACGAAAATGGATGACCTTGCATTTTCGTCAAAATTTCAACCATGGCCATAGGGACGGGTGAAAAAGCTCAAGTGATGTAGTTGGATGTTCCTTCAAATGGCCATAACTTCGTAGCCATGTGTCCTTGCGTGATGATTAAGACAGTTTTGGAAAGGTATTGAAGTGTTCTACAAGATCTGTACAAAGGTTAAAAGATCCAATTCATTTTTAGTCTAGTAAATCGCCTCTGAATGCATTGTACTCGGGAAAACCTGTAAATTTGAGCATGTGTTTAAAGGGTATTATGAAACTTTTTCATCGCCAAGATCCTTGTTATTGTGTCCCAGGGCTTTGGTTTGCTTATTCATGAAGGCCCAATGACATAAAAACGATAATGGATGACCTTGCATTTTCGTCAAAATTTCAACCATGGCCATAGGGACGGGTGAAAAAGCTCAAGTGATGTAGTTGGATGTTCCTTCAAATGGCCATAACTTCGTAGCCATGTGTCCTTGCATGATGATTAAGACAGTTTTGGAAAGGTATTGAAGTGTTTTACAAGATCTGTACAAAGGTTAAAAGATCAAATTAATTTTTAGTCTAGTAAATCGCCTCTGAATGCATTGTACTCGGGAAAACCTGTCAATTTGAGCATGTGTTTAAAGGGTATTATGAAACTTTTTCATCGCCAAGATCCTTGTTATTGTGTCCCAGGGCTTTGGTTTGCTTATTCATGAAGGCCCAATGACATAAAAACGATAATGGATGACCTTGCATTTTCGTCAAAATTTCAACCATGGCCATAGGGACGGGTGAAAAAGCTCAAGTGATGTAGTTGGATGTTCCTTCAAATGGCCATAACTTCGTAGCCATGTGTCCTTGCGTGATGATTAAGACAGTTTTGGAAAGGTATTGAAGTGTTCTACAAGATCTGTACAAAGGTTAAAAGAACAAATTCATTTTTAGTCTAGTAAATCGCCTCTGAATGCATTGTACTCGGGAAAACCTGTCAATTTGAGCATGTGTTTAAAGGGTATTATGAAACTTTTTCATCGCCAAGATCCTTGTTATTGTGTCCCAGGGCTTTGATTTGCTTATTCATGAAGGCCCAATGACATAAAAACGATAATGGATGACCTTGCATTTTCGTCAAAATTTCAACCATGGCCATAGGGACGGGTGAAAAAGCTCAAGTGATGTAGTTGGATGTTCCTTCAAATGGCCATAACTTCATAGCCATGTGTCCTTGCGTGATGATTAAGACAGTTTTGGAAAGGTATTGAAGTGTTCTACAAGATCTGTACAAAGGTTTAAAGATCAAATTCATTTTTAGTCTAGTAAATCGCCTCTGAATGCATTGTACTCGGGAAAACCTGTCAATTTGAGCATGTGTTTAAAGGGTATTATGAAACTTTTTCATCGCCAAGATCCTTGTTATTGTGTCCCAGGGCTTTGGTTTGCTTATTCATGAAGGCCCAATGACATAAAAACGATAATGGATGACCTTGCATTTTCGTCAAAATTTCAACCATGGCCATAGGGACGGGTGAAAAAGCTCAAGTGATGTAGTTGGATGTTCCTTCAAATGGCCATAACTTCGTAGCCATGTGTCCTTGCGTGATGATTAAGACAGTTTTGGAAAAGTATTGAAGTGTTCTACAAGATCTGTACAAAGGTTAAAAGATCAAATTCATTTTTAGTCTAGTAAATCGCCTCTGAATGCATTGTACTCGGGAAAACCTGTCAATTTGAGCATGTGTTTAAAGGGTATTATGAAACTTTTTCATCGCCAAGATCCTTGTTATTGTGTCCCAGGGCTTTGGTTTGCTTATTCATGAAGGCCCAATGACATAAAAACGATAATGGATGACCTTGCATTTTCGTCAAAATTCCAACCATGGCCATAGGGACGGGTGAAATAGCTCAAGTGATGTAGTTGGATGTTCCTTCAAATGGCCATACCTTCGTAGCCATGTGTCCTAGCATGATGATTAAGACAGTTTTGGAAAGGTATTGAAGTGTTCTACAAGATCTGTACATCGGTTAAAAGATCAAATTCACTTTTAGTCTAGTAAATGGCCTCTGAATGCATTGTACTCGGGAAAACCTGTCAATTTGAGCATGTGTTTAAAGGGTATTATGAAACTTTTTCATCGCCAAGATCCTTGTTATTGTGTCCCAGGGCTTTGGTTTGCTTATTCATGAAGGCCCAGTGACATAAAAACGATAATGGATGACCTTGCATTTTCGTCAAAATTTCAACCATGGCCATAGCGACGGGTGAAATAGCTCAAGTGATGTAGTTGGATGTTCCTTCAAATGGCCATAACCTCGTAGCCATGTGTCCTAGCGTGATGATTAAGACAGTTTTGGAAAGGTATTGAAGTGGTCTACAAGATCTGTACATTGATTGAACGATCAAAGTCACTTTCAGGGTAGTAAATGGCCTCTGAATGCATTGTACTCGGGAAAACCTGTCGATTTGAGCATGTATTTAAAGGGTAAAGTGACCCATTATGAAACTTTTTCATCGCCAAGATCCTTGTTATTGTGTCCCAGGGCTTTGATTTGCTTATTCATGAAGGCCCAATGACATAAAAACGATAATGGATGACCTTGCATTTTCGTCAAAATTTCAACCATGGCCATAGGGACGGGTGAAAAAGCTCAAGTGATGTAGTTGGATGTTCCTTCAAATGGCCATAACTTCGTAGCCATGTGTCCTTGCGTGATGATTAAGACAGTTTTGGAAAGGTATTGAAGTGGTCTACAAGATCTGTACAAAGGTTAAAAGATCAAATTCATTTTTAGTCTAGTATATCGCCCCTGAATGCATTGTACTCGGGAAAACCTGTCAATTTGAGCATTTGTTTAAAGGGTATTATGAAACTTTTTCATCGCCAAGATCCTTGTTATTGTGTCCCAGGGCTTTGATTTGCTTATTCATGAAGGCCCAATGACATAAAAACGATAATGGATGACCTTGCATTTTCGTCAAAATTTCAACCATGGCCATAGGGACGGGTGAAAAAGGTCAAGTGATGTAGTTGGATGTTCCTTCAAATGGCCATAACCTCGTAGCCATGTGTCCTAGCGTGATGATTAAGACAGTTTTGGAAAGGTATTGAAGTGGTCTACAAGATCTGTACATTGATTGAAAGATCAAAGTCACTTTCAGTGTAATAAATGGCCTCTGAATGCATTGTACTCGGGACAACCTGTCGATTTGCGCATGTATTTAAAGGGTAAAGTGACCCATTATGAAACTTTTTCATCGCCAAGATCCTTGTTATTGTGTCCCAGGGCTTTGATTTGCTTATTCATGAAGGCCCAATGACATAAAAACGATAATGGATGACCTTGCATTTTCGTCAAAATTTCAACCATGGCCAAAGGGACGGGTGAAATAGCTCAAGTGATGTAGTTGGATGTTCCTTCAAATGGCCATAACCTCGTAGCCATGTGTCCTAGCGTGATGATTAAGACAGTTTTGGAAAGGTATTGAAGTGGTCTACAAGATCTGTACATTGATTGGAAGATCAAAGTCACTTTCAGTGTAGTAAATGGCCTCTGAATGCATTGTACTCGGGAAAACCTGTCGATTTGAGCATGTATTTAAAGGGTAAAGTGACCCATTATGAAACTTTTTCATCGCCAAGATCCTTGTTATTGTGTCCCAGGGCTTTGATTTGCTTATTCATGAAGGCCCAATGACATAAAAACGATAATGGATGACCTTGCATTTTCGTCAAAATTTCAACCATGGCCATAGGGACGGGTGAAAAAGCTCAAGTGATGTAGTTGGATGTTCCTTCAAATGGCCATAACTTCGTAGCCATGTGTCCTAGCGTGATGATTAAGACAGTTTTGGAAAGGTATTGAAGTGTTCTACAAGATCTGTACAAAGGTTAAAAGATCAAATTCATTTTTAGTCTAGTAGATCGCCTCTGAATGCATTGTACTCGGGAAAACCTGTCAATTTGAGTATGTGTTTAAAGGGTATTATGAAACTTTTTCATCGCCAAGATCCTTGTTATTGTGTCCCAGGGCTTTGGTTTGCTTATTCATGAAGGCCCAGTGACATAAAAACGATAATGGATGACCTTGCATTTTCGTCAAAATTTCAACCATGGCCATAGGGACGGGTGAAATAGCTCAAGTGATGAAGTTGGATGTTCCTTCAAATGGCCATAACCTCGTAGCCATGTGTCCTAGCGTGATGATTAAGACAGTTTTGGAAAGGTATTGAAGTGGTCTACAAGATCTGTACATTGATTGAACGATCAAAGTTACTTTCAGTGTAGTAAATGGCCTCTGAATGCATTGTACTCGGGAAAACCTGTCAATTTGAGCATGTGTTTAAAGGGTATTATGAAACTTTTTCATCGCCAAGATCCTTGTTATTGTGTCCCAGGGCTTTGGTTTGCTTATTCATGAAGGCCCAGTGACATAAAAACGATAATGGATGACCTTGCATTTTCGTCAAAATTTCAACCATGGCCATAGGGACGGGTGAAAAAGCTCAAGTGATGTAGTTGGATGTTCCTTCAAATGGCCATAACTTCGTAGCCATGTGTCCTTGCATGATGATTAAGACAGTTTTGGAAAGGTATTGAAGTGTTCTACAAGATCTGTACAAAGGTTAAAAGATCAAATTCATTTTTAGTCTAGTAAATCGCATCTGAATGCATTGTACTCGGGAAAACCTGTCAATTTGAGCATGTGTTTAAAGGGTATTATGAAACTTTTTCATCGCCAAGATCCTTGTTATTGTGTCCCAGGGCTTTGGTTTGCTTATTCATGAAGGCCCAGTGACATAAAAACGATAATGGATGACCTTGCATTTTCGTCAAAATTTCAACCATGGCCATAGGGACGGGTGAAATAGCTCAAGTGATGTAGTTGGATGTTCCTTCAAATGGCCATAACCTCGTAGCCATGTGTCCTAGCGTGATGATTAAGACAGTTTTGGAAAGGTATTGAAGTGGTCTACAAGATCTGTACATTGATTGGAAGATCAAAGTCACTTTCAGTGTAGTAAATGGCCTCTGAATGCATTGTACTCGGGAAAACCTGTCGATTTGAGCATGTGTTTAAAGGGTATTATGAAACTTTTTCATCGCCAAGATCCTTGTTATTGTGTCCCAGGGCTTTGATTTGCTTATTCATGAAGGCCCAGTGACATAAAAACGATAATGGATGACCTTGCATTTTCGTCAAAATTTCAACCATGGCCATAGGGACGGGTGAAAAAGCTCAAGTGATGTAGTTGGATGTTCCTTCAAATGGCCATAACCTCGTAGCCATGTGTCCTTGCGTGATGATTAAGACAGTTTTGGAAAGGTATTGAAGTGTTCTACAAGATCTGTACAAAGGTTAAAAGATCAAATTCATTTTTAGTCTAGTAGATCGCCTCTGAATGCATTGTACTCGGGAAAACCTGTCAATTTGAGCATGTGTTTAAAGGGTATTATGAAACTTTTTCATCGCCAAGATCCTTGTTATTGTGTCCCAGGGCTTTGGTTTGCTTATTCATGAAGGTGCAATGACATAAAAACGATAATGGATGACCTTGCATTTTCGTCAAAATTTCAACCATGGCCATAGGGACGGGTTAGAAAGCTCAAGTGATGTAGTTGGATGTTCCTTCAAATGGCCATAACTTCGTAGCCATGTGTCCTAGCGTGATGATTAAGACAGTTTTGGAAAGGTATTGAAGTGGTCTACAAGATCTGTACATTGATTGAACGATCAAAGTCACTTTCAGTGTAGTAAATGGCCTCTGAATGCATTGTACTCGGGAAAACCTGTCGATTTGAGCATGTATTTAAAGGGTAAAGTGACCCATTATGAAACTTTTTCATCGCCAAGATCCTTGTTATTGTGTCCCAGGGCTTTGATTTGCTTATTCATGAAGGCCCAATGACATAAAAACGATAATGGATGACTTTGCATTTTCGTCAAAATTTCAACCATGGCCATAGGGACGGGTGAAATAGCTCAAGTGATGTAGTTGGATGTTCCTTCAAATGGCCATAACTTCATAGCCATGTGTCCTTGCGTGATGATTAAGACAGTTTTGAAAAGGTATTGAAGTGTTCTACAAGATCTGTACAAAGGTTAAAAGATCAAATTCACTTTTAGTCTAGTAAATCGCCTCTGAATGCATTGTACTCGGGAAAACCTGTCAATTTGAGCATGTGTTTAAAGGGTATTATGAAACTTTTTCATCGCCAAGATCCTTGTTATTGTGTCCCAGGGCTTTGGTTTGCTTATTCATGAAGGCCCAGTGACATAAAAACGATAATGGATGACCTTGCATTTTCGTCAAAATTTCAACCATGGCCATAGGGACGGGTGAAAAAGCTCAAGTGATGTAGTTGGATGTTCCTTCAAATGGCCATAACTTCGTAGCCATGTGTCCTTGCATGATGATTAAGACAGTTTTGGAAAGGTATTGAAGTGTTCTACAAGATCTGTACAAAGGGTAAAAGATCAAATTCATTTTTAGTCTAGTAAATCGCCTCTGAATGCATTGTACTCGGGAAAACCTGTCAATTTTAGCATGTGTTTAATGGGTATTATGAAACTTTTTCATCGCCAAGATCCTTGTTATTGTGTCCCAGGGCTTTGGTTTGCTTATTCATGAAGGCCCAATGACATAAAAACGATAATGGATGACCTTGCATTTTCGTCAAAATTTCAACCATGGCCATAGGGACGGGTGAAATAGCTCAAGTGATGTAGTTGGATGTTCCTTCAAATGGCCATAACTTCGTAGCCATGTGTCCTAGCATGATGATTAAGACAGTTTTGGAAAGGTATTGAGGTGTTCTACAAGATCTGTACAAAGGTTAAAAGATCAAATTCATTTTTAGTCTAGTAAATCGCCTCTGAATGCATTATACTCGGGAAAACCTGTCAATTTGAGCATGTGTTTAAAGGGTATTATGAAACTTTTTCATCGCCAAGATCCTTGTTATTGTGTCCCAGGGCTTTGATTTGCTTATTCATGAAGGCCCAGTGACATAAAAACGATAATGGATGACCTTGCATTTTCGTCAAAATTTCAACCATGGCCATAGGGACGGGTGAAAAAGCTCAAGTGATGTAGTTGGATGTTCCTTCAAATGGCCATAACTTCGTAGCCATGTGTCCTAGCGTGATGATTAAGACAGTTTTGGAAAGGTATTGAAGTGGTCTACAAGATCTGTACATTGATTGAACGATCAAAGTCACTTTCAGTGTAGTAAATGGCCTCTGAATGCATTGTACTCGGGAAAACCTGTCGATTTGAGCATGTGTTTAAAGGGTATTATGAAACTTTTTCATCGCCAAGATCCTTGTTATTGTGTCCCAGGGCTTTGGTTTGCTTATTCATGAAGGCCCAATGACATAAAAACGATAATGGATGACCTTGCATTTTCGTCAAAATTTCAACCATGGCCATAGGGACGGGTGAAATAGCTCAAGTGATGTAGTTGGATGTTCCTTCAAATGGCCATAACCTCGTAGCCATGCGTCCTAGCGTGATGATTAAGACAGTTTTGGAAAGGTATTGAAGTGGTCTACAAGATCTGTACATTGATTGAACGATCAAAGTCACTTTCAGTGTAGTAAATGGCCTCTGAATGCATTGTACTCGGGAAAACCTGTCGATTTGAGCATGTATTTAAAGGGTAAAGTGACCCATTATGAAACTTTTTCATCGCCAAGATCCTTGTTATTGTGTCCCAGGGCTTTGATTTGCTTATTCATGAAGGCCCAATGACATAAAAACGATAATGGATGACTTTGCATTTTCGTCAAAATTTCAACCATGGCCATAGGGACGGGTGAAAAAGCTCAAGTGATGTAGTTGGATGTTCCTTCAAATGGCCATAACTTCATAGCCATGTGTCCTTGCGTGATGATTAAGACAGTTTTGGAAAGGTATTGAAGTGTTCTACAAGATCTGTACAAAGGTTAAAAGATCAAATTCATTTTTAGTCTAGTAAATCGCCTCTGAATGCATTGTACTCGGGAAAACCTGTCAATTTGAGCATGTGTTTAAAGGGTATTATGAAACTTTTTCATCGCCAAGATCCTTGTTATTGTGTCCCAGGGCTTTGGTTTGCTTATTCATGAAGGCCCAATGACATAAAAACGATAATGGATGACCTTGCATTTTCGTCAAAATTTCAACCATGGCCATAGGGACGGGTGAAAAAGCTCAAGTGATGTAGTTGGATGTTCCTTCAAATGGCCATAACTTCGTAGCCATGTGTCCTTGCATGATGATTAAGACAGTTTTGGAAAGGTATTGAAGTGTTCTACAAGATCTGTACAAAGGTTAAAAGATCAAATTCATTTTTAGTCTAGTAAATGGCCTCTGAATGCATTGTACTCGGGAAAACCTGTCAATTTGAGCATGTGTTTAAAGGGTATTATGAAACTTTTTCATCGCCAAGATCCTTGTTATTGTGTCCCAGGGCTTTGGTTTGCTTATTCATGAAGGCCCAGTGACATAAAAACGATAATGAATGACCTTGCATTTTCGTCAAAATTTCAACCATGGCCAAAGGGACGGGTGAAATAGCTCAAGTGATGTAGTTGGATGTTCCTTCAAATGGCCATAACCTCGTAGCCATGTGTCCTTGCGTGATGATTAAGACAGTTTTGGAAAGGTATTGAAGTGTTCTACAAGATCTGTACAAAGGTTAAAAGATCAAATTCACTTTTAGTCTAGTAAATGGCCTCTGAATGCATTGTACTCGGGAAAACCTGTCAATTTGAGCATGTGTTTAAAGGGTATTATGAAACTTTTTCATCGCCAAGATCCTTGTTATTGTGTCCCAGGGCTTTGGTTTGCTTATTCATGAAGGCCCAATGACATAAAAACGATAATGGATGACCTTGCATTTTCGTCAAAATTTCAACCATGGCCATAGGGACGGGTGAAATAGCTCAAGTGATGTAGTTGGATGTTCCTTCAAATGGCCATAACTTCGTAGCCATGTGTCCTAGCATGATGATTAAGACAGTTTTGGAAAGGTATTGAAGTGTTCTACAAGATCTGTACAAAGGATAAAAGATCAAATTCATTTTTAGTCTAGTAAATCGCCTCTGAATGCATTGTACTCGGGAAAACCTGTCAATTTGAGCATGTGTTTAAAGGGTATTATGAAACTTTTTCATCGCCAAGATCCTTGTTATTGTGTCCCAGGGCTTTGGTTTGCTTATTCATGAAGGCCCAATGACATAAAAACGATAATGGATGACCTTGCATTTTCGTCAAAATTTCAACCATGGCCATAGGGACGGGTGAAATAGCTCAAGTGATGTAGTTGGATGTTCCTTCAAATGGCCATAACTTCGTAGCCATGTGTCCTAGCATGATGATTAAGACAGTTTTGGAAAGGTATTGAAGTGTTCTACAAGATCTGTACAAAGGTTAAAAGATCAAATTCATTTTTAGTCTAGTAAATCGCCTCTGAATGCATTGTACTCGGGAAAACCTGTCAATTTGAGCATGTGTTTAAAGGGTATTATGTAACTTTTTCATCGCCAAGATCCTTGTTATTGTGTCCCAGGGCTTTGATTTGCTTATTCATGAAGGCCCAATGACATAAAAACGATAATGGATGACCTTGCATTTTCGTCAAAATTTCAACCATGGCCATAGGGACGGGTGAAAAAGCTCAAGTGATGTAGTTGGATGTTCCTTCAAATGGCCATAACTTCGTAGCCATGTGTCCTTGCATGATGATTAAGACAGTTTTGGAAAGGTATTGAAGTGTTCTACAAGATCTAAACAAAGCTTAAAAGATCAAATTCATTTTTAGTCTAGTAAATCGCCTCTGAATGCATTGTACTCGGGAAAACCTGTCAATTTGAGCATGTGTTTAAAGGGTATTATGAAACTTTTTCATCGCCAAGATCCTTGTTATTGTGTCCCAGGGCTTTGGTTTGCTTATTCATGAAGGCCCAGTGACATAAAAACGATAATGGATGACCTTGCATTTTCGTCAAAATTTCAACCATGGCCATAGGGACGGGTGAAATAGCTCAAGTGATGTAGTTGGATGTTCCTTCAAATGGCCATAACCTCGTAGCCATGCGTCCTAGCGTGATGATTAAGACAGTTTTGGAAAGGTATTGAAGTGGTCTACAAGATCTGTACATTGATTGAACGATCAAAGTCACTTTCAGTGTAGTAAATGGCCTCTGAATGCATTGTACTCGGGAAAATCTGTCGATTTGAGCATGTATTTAAAGGGTAAAGTGACCCATTATGAAACTTTTTCATCGCCAAGATCCTTGTTATTGTGTCCCAGGGCTTTGATTTGCTTATTTATGAAGGCCCAATGACATAAAAACGATAATGGATGACTTTGCATTTTCGTCAAAATTTCAACCATGGCCATAGGGACGGGTGAAAAAGCTCAAGTGATGTAGTTGGATGTTCCTTCAAATGGCCATAACTTCATAGCCATGTGTCCTTGCGTGATGATTAAGACAGTTTTGGAAAGGTATTGAAGTGTTCTACAAGATCTGTACAAAGGTTAAAAGATCAAATTCATTTTTAGTCTAGTAAATCGCCTCTGAATGCATTATACTCGGGAAAACCTGTCAATTTGAGCATGTGTTTAAACGGTATTATGAAACTTTTTCATCGCCAAGATCCTTGTTATTGTGTCCCAGGGCTTTGGTTTGCTTATTCATGAAGGCCCAATGACATAAAAACGATAATGGATGACCTTGCATTTTCGTCAAAATTTCAACCATGGCCATAGGGACGGGTGAAATAGCTCAAGTGATGTAGTTGGATGTTCCTTCAAATGGCCATAACTTCGTAGCCATGTGTCCTAGCATGATGATTAAGACAGTTTTGGAAAGGTATTGAGGTGTTCTACAAGATCTGTACAAAGGTTAAAAGATCAAATTCATTTTTAGTCTAGTAAATCGCCTCTGAATGCATTATACTCGGGAAAACCTGTCAATTTGAGCATGTGTTTAAACGGTATTATGAAACTTTTTCATCGCCAAGATCCTTGTTATTGTGTCCCAGGGCTTTGGTTTGCTTATTCATGAAGGCCCAATGACATAAAAACGATAATGGATGACCTTGCATTTTCGTCAAAATTTCAACCATGGCCATAGGGACGGGTGAAATAGCTCAAGTGATGTAGTTGGATGTTCCTTCAAATGGCCATAACTTCGTAGCCATGTGTCCTTGCGTGATGATTAAGACAGTTTTGGAAAGGTATTGAAGTGTTCTACAAGATCTGTACAAAGGTTAAAAGATCAAATTCATTTTTAGTCTAGTAAATCGCATCTGAATGCATTGTACTCGGGAAAACCTGTCAATTTGAGCATGTGTTTAAAGGGTATTATGAAACTTTTTCATCGCCAAGATCCTTGTTATTGTGTCCCAGGGCTTTGGTTTGCTTATTCATGAAGGCCCAATGACATAAAAACGATAATGGATGACCTTGCATTTTCGTCAAAATTTCAACCATGGCCATAGGGACGGGTGAAAAAGCTCAAGTGATGTAGTTGGATGTTCCTTCAAATGGCCATAACTTCGTAGCCATGTGTCCTAGCGTGATGATTAAGACAGTTTTGGAAAGGTATTGAAGTGGTCTACAAGATCTGTACATAGGTTTAAAGATCAAATTCACTTTTAGTCTAGTAAATCGCCTCTGAATGCATTGTACTCGGGAAAACCTGTCAATTTGAGCATGTGTTTAAAGGGTATTATGAAACTTTTTCATCGCCAAGATCCTTGTTATTGTGTCCCAGGGCTTTGGTTTGCTTATTCATGAAGGCCCAATGACATAAAAACGATAATGGATGACCTTGCATTTTCGTCAAAATTTCAACCATGGCCATAGGGACGGGTGAAAAAGCTCAAGTGATGTAGTTGGATGTTCCTTCAAATGGCCATAACTTCGTAGCCATGTGTCCTTGCGTGATGATTAAGACAGTTTTGGAAAGGTATTGAAGTGTTCTACAAGATCTGTACAAAGGTTAAAAGATCAAATTCATTTTTAGTCTAGTAAATCGCCTCTGAATGCATTGTACTCGGGAAAACCTGTCAATTTGAGCATGTGTTTAAAGGGTATTATGAAACTTTTTCATCGCCAAGATCCTTGTTATTGTGTCCCAGGGCTTTGGTTTGCTTATTCATGAAGGCCCAATGACATAAAAACGATAATGGATGACCTTGCATTTTCGTCAAAATTTCAACCATGGCCATAGGGACGGGTGAAATAGCTCAAGTGATGTAGTTGGATGTTCCTTCAAATGGCCATAACTTCGTAGCCATGTGTCCTAGCATGATGATTAAGACAGTTTTGGAAAGGTATTGAAGTGTTCTACAAGATCTGTACATTGATTGAAAGATCAAAGTCACTTTCAGTGTAGTAAATGGCCTCTGAATGCATTGTACTCGGGACAACCTGTCGATTTGCGCATGTATTTAAAGGGTAAAGTGACCCATTATGAAACTTTTTCATCGCCAAGATCCTTGTTATTGTGTCCCAGGGCTTTGATTTGCTTATTCATGAAGGCCCAATGACATTAAAACGATAATGGATGACCTTGCATTTTCGTCAAAATTTCAACCATGGCCAAAGGGACGGGTGAAATAGCTCAAGTGATGTAGTTGGATGTTCCTTCAAATGGCCATAACCTCGTAGCCATGTGTCCTAGCGTGATGATTAAGACAGTTTTGGAAAGGTATTGAAGTGGTCTACAAGATCTGTACAAAGGTTAAAAGATCAAATTCATTTTTAGTCTAGTAAATCGCCTCTGAATGCATTGTACTCGGGAAAACCTGTCAATTTGAGCATGTGTTTAAAGGGTATTATGAAACTTTTTCATCGCCAAGATCCTTGTTATTGTGTCCCAGGGCTTTGGTTTGCTTATTCATGAAGGCGCAATGACATAAAAACGATAATGGATGACCTTGCATTTTCGTCAAAATTTCAACCATGGCCATAGGGACGGGTGAAAAAGCTCAAGTGATGTAGTTGGATGTTCCTTCAAATGGCCATAACTTCGTAGCCATGTGTCCTTGCGTGATGATTAAGACAGTTTTGGAAAGGTATTGAAGTGTTCTACAAGATCTGTACAAAGGTTAAAAGATCAAATTCATTTTTAGTCTAGTAAATCGCCTCTGAATGCATTGTACTCGGGAAAACCTGTCAATTTGAGCATGTGTTTAAAGGGTATTATGAAACTTTTTCATCGCCAAGATCCTTGTTATTGTGTCCCAGGGCTTTGGTTTGCTTATTCATGAAGGCCCAGCGACATAAAAACGATAATGGATGACCTTGCATTTTCGTCAAAATTTCAACCATGGCCATAGGGACGGGTGAAATAGCTCAAGTGATGAAGTTGGATGTTCCTTCAAATGGCCATAACCTCGTAGCCATGTGTCCTAGCGTGATGATTAAGACAGTTTTGGAAAGGTATTGAAGTGGTCTACAAGATCTGTACATTGATTGAACGATCAAAGTTACTTTCAGTGTAGTAAATGGCCTATGAATGCATTGTACTCGGGAAAACCTGTCGATTTGAGCATGTATTTAAAGGGTAAAGTGACCCATTATGAAACTTTTTCATCGCCAAGATCCTTGTTATTGTGTCCCAGGGCTTTGATTTGCTTATTCATGAAGGCCCAATGACATTAAAACGATAATGGATGACCTTGCATTTTCGTCAAAATTTCAACCATGGCCAAAGGGACGGGTGAAATAGCTCATGTGATGTAGTTGGATGTTCCTTCAAATGGCCATAACCTCGTAGCCATGTGTCCTAGCGTGATGATTAAGACAGTTTTGGAAAGGTATTGAAGTGGTCTACAAGATCTGTACATTGATTGGAAGATCAAAGTCACTTTCAGTGTAGTAAATGGCCTCTGAATGCATTGTACTCGGGAAAACCTGTCGATTTGAGCATGTATTTAAAGGGTAAAGTGACCCATTATGAAACTTTTTCATCGCCAAGATCCTTGTTATTGTGTCCCAGGGCTTTGATTTGCTTATTCATGAAGGCCCAATGACATAAAAACGATAATGGATGACCTTGCATTTTCGTCAAAATTTCAACCATGGCCATAGGGACGGGTGAAAAAGCTCAAGTGATGTAGTTGGATGTTCCTTCAAATGGCCATAACTTCGTAGCCATGTGTCCTAGCGTGATGATTAAGACAGTTTTGGAAAGGTATTGAAGTGTTCTACAAGATCTGTACAAAGGTTAAAAGATCAAATTCATTTTTAGTCTAGTAAATCGCATCTGAATGCATTGTACTAAGGAAAACCTGTCAATTTGAGCATGTGTTTAAAGGGTATTATGAAACTTTTTCATCGCCAAGATCCTTGTTATTGTGTCCCAGGGCTTTGGTTTGCTTATTCATGAAGGCCCAGTGACATAAAAACGATAATGGATGACCTTGCATTTTCGTCAAAATTTCAACCATGGCCATAGGGACGGGTGAAATAGCTCAAGTGATGAAGTTGGATGTTCCTTCAAATGGCCATAACCTCGTAGCCATGTGTCCTAGCGTGATGATTAAGACAGTTTTGGAAAGGTATTGAAGTGGTCTACAAGATCTGTACATTGATTGAACGATCAAAGTCACTTTCAGTGTAGTAAATGGCCTCTGAATGCATTGTACTCGGGAAAACCTGTCGATTTGAGCATGTATTTAAAGGGTAAAGTGACCCATTATGAAACTTTTTCATCGCCAAGATCCTTGTTATTGTGTCCCAGGGCTTTGATTTGCTTATTCATGAAGGCCCAATGACATAAAAACGATAATGGATGACCTTGCATTTTCGTCAAAATTTCAACCATGGCCATAGGGACGGGTGAAAAAGCTCAAGTGATGTAGTTGGATGTTCCTTCAAATGGCCATAACCTCGTAGCCATGTGTCCTTGCGTGATGATTAAGACAGTTTTGGAAAGGTATTGAGGTGTTCTACAAGATCTGTACAAAGGTTAAAAGATCAAATTCATTTTTAGTCTAGTAGATCGCCTCTGAATGCATTGTACTCGGGAAAACCTGTCAATTTGAGCATGTGTTTAAAGGGTATTATGAAACTTTTTCATCGCCAAGATCCTTGTTATTTTGTCCCAGGGCTTTGGTTTGCTTATTCATGAAGGCCCAATGACATAAAAACGATAATGGATGACCTTGCATTTTCGTCAAAATTTCAACCATGGCCATAGGGACGGGTGAAATAGCTCAAGTGATGAAGTTGGATGTTCCTTCAAATGGCCATAACCTCGTAGCCATGTGTCCTAGCGTGATGATTAAGACAGTTTTGGAAAGGTATTGAAGTGGTCTACAAGATCTGTACATTGATTGAACGATCAAAGTCACTTTCAGTGTAGTAAATGGCCTCTGAATGCATTGTACTCGGGAAAACCTGTCGATTTGAGCATGTATTTAAAGGGTAAAGTGACCCATTATGAAACTTTTTCATCGCCAAGATCCTTGTTATTGTGTCCCAGGGCTTTGATTTGCTTATTCATGAAGGCCCAATGACATAAAAACGATAATGGATGACCTTGCATTTTCGTCAAAATTTCAACCATGGCCATAGGGACGGGTGAAAAAGCTCAAGTGATGTAGTTGGATGTTCCTTCAAATGGCCATAACTTCATAGCCATGTGTCCTTGCGTGATGATTAGGACAGTTTTGGAAAGGTATTGAAGTGTTCTACAAGATCTGTACAAAGGTTAAAAGATCAAATTCATTTTTAGTCTAGTAAATGGCCTCTGAATGCATTGTACTCGGGAAAATCTGTAAATTTGAGCATGTGTTTAAAGGGTATTATGAAACTTTTTCATCGCCAAGATCCTTGTTATTGTGTCCCAGGGCTTTGGTTTGCTTATTCATGAAGGCCCAATGACATAAAAACGACAATGGATGACCTTGCATTTTCGTCAAAATTTCAACCATGGCCATAGGGACGGGTGAAAAAGCTCAAGTGATGTAGTTGGATGTTCCTTCAAATGGCCATAACTTCATAGCCATGTGTCCTTGCGTGATGATTAAGACAGTTTTGGAAAGGTATTGAAGTGTTCTACAAGATCTGTACAAAGGTTAAAAGATCAAATTCATTTTTAGTCTAGTAAATCGCCTCTGAATGCATTGTACTCGGGAAAACCTGTCAATTTGAGCATGTGTTTAAAGGGTATTATGAAACTTTTTCATCGCCAAGATCCTTGTTATTGTGTCCCAGGGCTTTGGTTTGCTTATTCATGAAGGCCCAATGACATAAAAACGACAATGGATGACCTTGCATTTTCGTCAAAATTTCAACCATGGCCATAGGGACGGGTGAAAAAGCTCAAGTGATGTAGTTGGATGTTCCTTCAAATGGCCATAACTTCGTAGCCATGTGTCCTTGCGTGATGATTAAGACAGTTTTGGAAAGGTATTGAAGTGTTCTACAAGATCTGTACAAAGGTTAAAAGATCAAATTCATTTTTAGTCTAGTAAATCGCCTCTGAATGCATTGTACTCGGGAAAACCTGTCAATTTGAGCATGTGCTTAAAGGGTATTATGAAACTTTTTCATCGCCAAGATCCTTGTTATTGTGTCCCAGGGCTTTGGTTTGCTTATTCATGAAGGCCCAATGACATAAAAACGATAATGGATGACCTTGCATTTTCGTCAAAATTTCAACCATGGCCATAGGGACGGGTGAAATAGCTCAAGTGATGTAGTTGGATGTTCCTTCAAATGGCCATAACTTCGTAGCCATGTGTCCTAGCATGATGATTAAGACAGTTTTGGAAAGGTATTGAGGTGTTCTACAAGATCTGTACAAAGGTTAAAAGATCAAATTCATTTTTAGTCTAGTAAATCGCCTCTGAATGCATTATACTCGGGAAAACCTGTCAATTTGAGCATGTGTTTAAACGGTATTATGAAACTTTTTCATCGCCAAGATCCTTGTTATTGTGTCCCAGGGCTTTGGTTTGCTTATTCATGAAGGCCCAATGACATAAAAACGATAATGGATGACCTTGCATTTTCGTCAAAATTTCAACCATGGCCATAGGGACGGGTGAAATAGCTCAAGTGATGTAGTTGGATGTTCCTTCAAATGGCCATAACTTCGTAGCCATGTGTCCTAGCATGATGATTAAGACAGTTTTGGAAAGGTATTGAAGTGTTCTACAAGATCTGTACAAAGCTTAAAAGATCAAATTCATTTTTAGTCTAGTAAATGGCCTCTGAATGCATTGAACTCGGGAAAACCTGTCAATTTGAGCATGTGTTTAAAGGGTATTATGAAACTTTTTCATCGCCAAGATCCTTGTTATTGTGTCCCAGGGCTTTGGTTTGCTTATTCATGAAGGCTCAATGACATAAAAACGATAATGGATGACCTTGCATTTTCGTCAAAATTTCAACCATGGCCATAGGGACGGGTGAAATAGCTCAAGTGATGTAGTTGGATGTTCCTTCAAATGGCCATAACTTCGTAGCCATGTGTCCTTGCGTGATGATTAAGACAGTTTTGGAAAGGTATTGAAGTGTTCTACAAGATCTGTACAAAGGTTAAAAGATCAAATTCATTTTTAGTCTAGTAAATCGCATCTGAATGCATTGTACTCGGGAAAACCTGTCAATTTGAGCATGTGTTTAAAGGGTATTATGAAACTTTTTCATCGCCAAGATCCTTGTTATTGTGTCCCAGGGCTTTGGTTTGCTTATTCATGAAGGCCCAATGACATAAAAACGATAATGGATGACCTTGCATTTTCGTCAAAATTTCAACCATGGCCATAGGGACGGGTGAAAAAGCTCAAGTGATGTAGTTGGATGTTCCTTCAAATGGCCATAACTTCGTAGCCATGTGTCCTAGCGTGATGATTAAGACAGTTTTGGAAAGGTATTGAAGTGGTCTACAAGATCTGTACATAGGTTTAAAGATCAAATTCACTTTTAGTCTAGTAAATCGCCTCTGAATGCATTGTACTCGGGAAAACCTGTCAATTTGAGCATGTGTTTAAAGGGTATTATGAAACTTTTTCATCGCCAAGATCCTTGTTATTGTGTCCCAGGGCTTTGGTTTGCTTATTCATGAAGGCCCAATGACATAAAAACGATAATGGATGACCTTGCATTTTCGTCAAAATTTCAACCATGGCCATAGGGACGGGTGAAAAAGCTCAAGTGATGTAGTTGGATGTTCCTTCAAATGGCCATAACTTCGTAGCCATGTGTCCTTGCGTGATGATTAAGACAGTTTTGGAAAGGTATTGAAGTGTTCTACAAGATCTGTACAAAGGTTAAAAGATCAAATTCATTTTTAGTCTAGTAAATCGCCTCTGAATGCATTGTACTCGGGAAAACCTGTCAATTTGAGCATGTGTTTAAAGGGTATTATGAAACTTTTTCATCGCCAAGATCCTTGTTATTGTGTCCCAGGGCTTTGGTTTGCTTATTCATGAAGGCCCAATGACATAAAAACGATAATGGATGACCTTGCATTTTCGTCAAAATTTCAACCATGGCCATAGGGACGGGTGAAAAAGCTCAAGTGATGTAGTTGGATGTTCCTTCAAATGGCCATAACTTCGTAGCCATGTGTCCTTGCGTGATGATTAAGACAGTTTTGGAAAGGTATTGAAGTGTTCTACAAGATCTGTACAAAGGTTAAAAGATCAAATTCATTTTTAGTCTAGTAAATCGCATCTGAATGCATTGTACTCGGGAAAACCTGTCAATTTGAGCATGTGTTTAAAGGGTATTATGAAACTTTTTCATCGCCAAGATCCTTGTTATTGTGTCCCAGGGCTTTGATTTGCTTATTCATGAAGGCCCAATGACATAAAAACGATAATGGATGACCTTGCATTTTCGTCAAAATTTCAACCATGGCCATAGGGACGGGTGAAAAAGCTCAAGTGATGTAGTTGGATGTTCCTTCAAATGGCCATAACTTCGTAGCCATGTGTCCTTGCGTGATGATTAAGACAGTTTTGGAAAGGTATTGAAGTGTTCTACAAGATCTGTACAAAGGTTAAAAGATCAAATTCATTTTTAGTCTAGTATATCGCCCCTGAATGCATTGTACTCGGGAAAACCTGTCAATTTGAGCATGTGTTTAAAGGGTATTATGAAACTTTTTCATCGCCAAGATCCTTGTTATTGTGTCCCAGGGCTTTGGTTTGCTTATTCATGAAGGCCCAATGACATAAAAACGATAATGGATGACCTTGCATTTTCGTCAAAATTTCAACCATGGCCATAGGGACGGGTGAAAAAGCTCAAGTGATGTAGTTGGATGTTCCTTCAAATGGCCATAACTTCGTAGCCATGTGTCCTTGCGTGATGATTAAGACAGTTTTGGAAAAGTATTGAAGTGTTCTACAAGATCTGTACAAAGGTTAAAAGATCAAATTCATTTTTACTCTAGTAAATCGCCTCTGAATGCATTGTACTCGGGAAAACCTGTCAATTTGAGCATGTGTTTAAAGGGTATTATGAAACTTTTTCATCGCCAAGATCCTTGTTATTGTGTCCCAGGGCTTTGGTTTGCTTATTCATGAAGGCCCAATGACATAAAAACGATAATGGATGACCTTGCATTTTCGTCAAAATTTCAACCATGGCCATAGGGACGGGTGAAATAGCTCAAGTGATGTAGTTGGATGTTCCTTCAAATGGCCATAACTTCGTAGCCATGTGTCCTAGCGTGATGATTAAGACAGTTTTGGAAAGGTATTGAAGTGGTCTACAAGATCTGTACATTGGTTTAAAGATCAAATTCACTTTTAGTCTAGTAAATGGCCTCTGAATGCATTGTACTCGGGAAAACCTGTCAATTTGAGCATGTGTTTAAAGGGTATTATGAAACTTTTTCATCGCCAAGATCCTTGTTATTGTGTCCCAGGGCTTTGGTTTGCTTATTCATGAAGGCGCAATGACATAAAAACGATAATGGATCACCTTGCATTTTCGTCAAAATTTCAACCATGGCCATAGGGACGGGTTAGAAAGCTCAAGTGATGTAGTTGGATGTTCCTTCAAATGGCCATAACTTCGTAGTCATGTGTCCTAGCATGATGATTAAGACAGTTTTGGAAAGGTATTGAAGTGTTCTACAAGATCTGTACAAAGGTTTAAAGAACAAATTCATTTTTAGTCTAGTAAATCGCCTCTGAATGCATTGTACTCGGGAAAACCTGTCAATTTGAGCATGTGTTTAAAGGGTATTATGAAACTTTTTCATCGCCAAGATCCTTGTTATTGTGTCCCAGGGCTTTGGTTTGCTTATTCATGAAGGCCCAATGACATAAAAACGATAATGGATGACCTTGCATTTTCGTCAAAATTTCAACCATGGCCATAGGGACGGGTGAAAAAGCTCAAGTGATGTAGTTGGATGTTCCTTCAAATGGCCATAACTTCGTAGCCATGTGTCCTTGCGTGATGATTAAGACAGTTTTGGAAAGGTATTGAAGTGGTCTACAAGATCTGTACATAGGTTTAAAGATCAAATTCACTTTTAGTCTAGTAAATGGCCTCTGAATGCATTGTACTCGGGAAAACCTGTCAATTTGAGCATGTGTTTAAAGGGTATTATGAAACTTTTTCATCGCCAAGATCCTTGTTATTGTGTCCCAGGGCTTTGGTTTGCTTATTCATGAAGGCCCAATGACATAAAAACGATAATGGATGACCTTGCATTTTCGTCAAAATTTCAACCATGGCCATAGGGACGGGTGAAAAAGCTCAAGTGATGTAGTTGGATGTTCCTTCAAATGGCCATAACTTCGTAGCCATGTGTCCTTGCGTGATGATTAAGACAGTTTTGGAAAAGTATTGAAGTGTTCTACAAGATCTGTACAAAGGTTAAAAGATCAAATTCATTTTTACTCTAGTAAATCGCCTCTGAATGCATTGTACTCGGGAAAACCTGTCAATTTGAGCATGTGTTTAAAGGGTATTATGAAACTTTTTCATCGCCAAGATCCTTGTTATTGTGTCCCAGGGCTTTGGTTTGCTTATTTATGAAGGCCCAATGACATAAAAACGATAATGGATGACCTTGCATTTTCGTCAAAATTTCAACCATGGCCATAGGGACGGGTGAAAAAGCTCAAGTGATGTAGTTGGATGTTCCTTCAAATGGCCATAACTTCGTAGCCATGTGTCCTTGCGTGATGATTAAGACAGTTTTGGAAAGGTATTGAAGTGGTCTACAAGATCTGTACAAAGGTTAAAAGATCAAATTCATTTTTAGTCTAGTAAATCGCCTCTGAATGCATTATACTCGGGAAAACCTGTCAATTTGAGCATGTGTTTAAAGGGTATTATGAAACTTTTTCATCGCCAAGATCCTTGTTATTGTGTCCCAGGGCTTTGGTTTGCTTATTCATGAAGGCCCAATGACATAAAAACGATAATGGATGACCTTGCATTTTCGTCAAAATTCCAACCATGGCCATAGGGACGGGTGAAATAGCTCAAGTGATGTAGTTGGATATTCCTTCAAATGGCCATAACTTCGTAGCCATGTGTCCTAGCATGATGATTAAGACAGTTTTGGAAAGGTATTGAAGTGGTCTACAAGATCTGTACATCGGTTAAAAGATCAAATTCACTTTTAGTCTAGTAAATGGCCTCTGAATGCATTGTACTCGGGAAAACCTGTCAATTTGAGCATGTGTTTAAAGGGTATTATGAAACTTTTTCATCGCCAAGATCCTTGTTATTGTGTCCCAGGGCTTTGGTTTGCTTATTCATGAAGGCCCAGTGACATAAAAACGATAATGGATGACCTTGCATTTTCGTCAAAATTTCAACCATGGCCATAGCGACGGGTGAAATAGCTCAAGTGATGTAGTTGGATGTTCCTTCAAATGGCCATAACTTCGTAGCCATGTGTCCTTGCGTGATGATTAAGACAGTTTTGGAAAGGTATTGAAGTGTTCTACAAGATCTGTACAAAGGTTAAAAGATCAAATTCATTTTTAGTCTAGTAGATCGCCTCTGAATGCATTGTACTCGGGAAAACCTGTCAATTTGAGCATGTGTTTAAAGGGTATTATGAAACTTTTTCATCGCCAAGATCCTTGTTATTGTGTCCCAGGGCTTTGGTTTGCTTATTCATGAAGGCCCAATGACATAAAAACGATAATGGATGACCTTGCATTTTCGTCAAAATTTCAACCATGGCCATAGGGACGGGTTAGAAAGCTCAAGTGATGTAGTTGGATGTTCCTTCAAATGGCCATAACTTCGTAGCCATGTGTCCTAGCATGATGATTAAGACAGTTTTGGAAAGGTATTGAAGTGTTCTACAAGATCTGTACAAAGGTTTAAAGATCAAATTCATTTTTAGTCTAGTAAATCGCCTCTGAATGCATTGTACTCGGGAAAACCTGTCAATTTGAGCATGTGTTTAAAGGGTATCATGAAACTTTTTTATCGCCAAGATCCTTGTTATTGTGTCCCAGGGCTTTGGTTTGCTTATTCATGAAGGCCCAATGACATAAAAACGATAATGGATGACCTTGCATTTTCGTCAAAATTTCAACCATGGCCATAGGGACGGGTGAAATAGCTCAAGTGATGTAGTTGGATGTTCCTTCAAATGGCCATAACTTCGTAGCCATGTGTCCTAGCATGATGATTAAGACAGTTTTGGAAAGGTATTGAGGTGTTCTACAAGATCTGTACAAAGGTTAAAAGATCAAATTCATTTTTAGTCTAGTAAATCGCCTCTGAATGCATTATACTCGGGAAAACCTGTCAATTTGAGCATGTGTTTAAAGGGTATTATGAAACTTTTTCATCGCCAAGATCCTTGTTATTGTGTCCCAGGGCTTTGGTTTGCTTATTCATGAAGGCCCAATGACATAAAAACGATAATGGATGACCTTGCATTTTCGTCAAAATTTCAACCATGGCCATAGGGACGGGTGAAATAGCTCAAGTGATGTAGTTGGATGTTCCTTCAAATGGCCATAACTTCGTAGCCATGTGTCCTAGCATGATGATTAAGACAGTTTTGGAAAGGTATTGAAGTGTTCTACAAGATCTGTACAAAGCTTAAAAGATCAAATTCATTTTTAGTCTAGTAAATCGCCTCTGAATGCATTGTACTCGGGAAAACCTGTCAATTTGAGCATGTGTTTAAAGGGTATTATGAAACTTTTTCATCGCCAAGATCCTTGTTATTGTGTCCCAGGGCTTTGGTTTGCTTATTCATGAAGGCGCAATGACATAAAAACGATAATGGATGACCTTGCATTTTCGTCAAAATTTCAACCATGGCCATAGGGACGGGTTAGAAAGCTCAAGTGATGTAGTTGGATGTTCCTTCAAATGGCCATAACTTCGTAGCCATGTGTCCTAGCATGATGATTAAGACAGTTTTGGAAAGATATTGAAGTGTTCTACAAGATCTGTACAAAGGTTTAAAGATCAAATTCATTTTTAGTCTAGTAAATGGCCTCTGAATGCATTGTACTCGGGAAAACCTGTCAATTTGAGCATGTGTTTAAAGGGTATTATGAAACTTTTTCATCGCCAAGATCCTTGTTATTGTGTCCCAGGGCTTTGGTTTGCTTATTCATGAAGGCCCAATGACATAAAAACGATAATGGATGACCTTGCATTTTCGTCAAAATTTCAACCATGGCCATAGGGACGGGTGAAAAAGCTCAAGTGATGTAGTTGGATGTTCCTTCAAATGGCCATAACTTCGTAGCCATGTGTCCTTGCGTGATGATTAAGACAGTTTTGGAAAGGTATTGAAGTGTTCTACAAGATCTGTACAAAGGTTAAAAGATCAAATTCATTTTTAGTCTAGTAAATCGCCTCTGAATGCATTGTACTCGGGAAAACCTGTCAATTTGAGCATGTGTTTAAAGGGTATTATGAAACTTTTTCATCGCCAAGATCCTTGTTATTGTGTCCCAGGGCTTTGGTTTGCTTATTCATGAAGGCCCAGTGACATAAAAACGATAATGGATGACCTTGCATTTTCGTCAAAATTTCAACCATGGCCATAGCGACGGGTGAAATAGCTCAAGTGATGTAGTTGGATGTTCCTTCAAATGGCCATAACTTCATAGCCATGTGTCCTTGCGTGATGATTAAGACAGTTTTGGAAAGGTATTGAAGTGTTCTACAAGATCTGTACAAAGGTTAAAAGAACAAATTCATTTTTAGTCTAGTAAATCGCCTCTGAATGCATTGTACTCAGGAAAACCTGTCAATTTGAGCATGTATTTAAAGGGTAAAGTGACCCATTATGAAACTTTTTCATCGCCAAGATCCTTGTTATTGTGTCCCAGGGCTTTGGTTTGCTTATTCATGAAGGCCCAATGACATAAAAACGATAATGGATGACCTTGCATTTTCGTCAAAATTTCAACCATGGCCATAGGGACGGGTGAAATAGCTCAAGTGATGTAGTTGGATGTTCCTTCAAATGGCCATAACTTCGTAGCCATGTGTCCTAGCATGATGATTAAGACAGTTTTGGAAAGGTATTGAAGTGTTCTACAAGATCTGTACATAGGTTTAAAGATCAAATTCACTTTTAGTCTAGTAAATGGCCTCTGAATGCATTGTACTCGGGAAAACCTGTCAATTTGAGCATGTGTTTAAAGGGTATTATGAAACTTTTTCATCGCCAAGATCCTTGTTATTGTGTCCCAGGGCTTTGGTTTGCTTATTCATGAAGGCCCAGTGACATAAAAAACGATAATGGATGACCTTGCATTTTCGTCAAAATTTCAACCATGGCCATAGGGACGGGTGAAAAAGCTCAAGTGATGTAGTTGGATGTTCCTTCAAATGGCCATAACTTCGTAGCCATGTGTCCTTGCGTGATGATTAAGACAGTTTTGGAAAGGTATTGAAGTGGTCTACAAGATCTGTACAAAGGTTAAAAGATCAAATTCACTTTTAGTCTAGTAAATGGCCTCTGAATGCATTGTACTCGGGAAAACCTGTCATTTTGAGCATGTGTTTAAAGGGTATTATGAAACTTTTTCATCGCCAAGATCCTTGTTATTGTGTCCCAGGGCTTTGGTTTGCTTATTCATGAAGGCCCAATGACATAAAAACGATAATGGATGACCTTGCATTTTCGTCAAAATTTCAACCATGGCCATAGGGACGGGTGAAAAAGCTCAAGTGATGTAGTTGGATGTTCCTTCAAATGGCCATAACTTCGTAGCCATGTGTCCTTGCGTGATGATTAAGACAGTTTTGGAAAAGTATTGAAGTGTTCTACAAGATCTGTACAAAGGTTAAAAGATCAAATTCATTTTTACTCTAGTAAATCGCCTCTGAATGCATTGTACTCGTGAAAACCTGTCAATTTGAGCATGTGCTTAAAGGGTATTATGAAACTTTTTCATCGCCAAGATCCTTGTTATTGTGTCCCAGGGCTTTGGTTTGCTTATTCATGAAGGCCCAATGACATAAAAACGATAATGGATGACCTTGCATTTTCGTCAAAATTTCAACCATGGCCATAGGGACGGGTGAAAAAGCTCAAGTGATGTAGTTGGATGTTCCTTCAAATGGCCATAACTTCGTAGCCATGTGTCCTTGCGTGATGATTAAGACAGTTTTGGAAAAGTATTGAAGTGTTCTACAAGATCTGTACAAAGGTTAAAAGATCAAATTCATTTTTACTCTAGTAAATCGCCTCTGAATGCATTGTACTCGGGAAAACCTGTCAATTTGAGCATGTGTTTAAAGGGTATTATGAAACTTTTTCATCGCCAAGATCCTTGTTATTGTGTCCCAGGGCTTTGGTTTGCTTATTCATGAAGGCCCAGTGACATAAAAACGATAATGGATGACCTTGCATTTTCGTCAAAATTTCAACCATGGCCATAGGGACGGGTGAAAAAGGTCAAGTGATGTAGTTGGATGTTCCTTCAAATGGCCATAACCTCGTAGCCATGTGTCCTAGCGTGATGATTAAGACAGTTTTGGAAAGGTATTGAAGTGGTCTACAAGATCTGTACATTGATTGAACGATCAAAGTCACTTTCAGTGTAGTAAATGGCCTCTGAATGCATTGTACTCGGGAAAACCTGTCGATTTGAGCATGTATTTAAAGGGTAAAGTGACCCATTATGAAACTTTTTCATCGCCAAGATCCTTGTTATTGTGCCCCAGGGCTTTGGTTTGCTTATTCATGAAGGCCCAGTGACATAAAAACGATAATGGATGACCTTGCATTTTCGTCAAAATTTCAACCATGGCCATAGGGACGGGTGAAATAGCTCAAGTGATGTAGTTGGATGTTCCTTCAAATGGCCATAACTTCGTAGCCATGTGTCCTTGCGTGATGATTAAGACAGTTTTGGAAAGGTATTGAAGTGTTCTACAAGATCTGTACAAAGGTTAAAAGATCAAATTCATTTTTAGTCTAGTATATCGCCCCTGAATGCATTGTACTCGGGAAAACCTGTCAATTTGAGCATGTGTTTAAAGGGTATTATGAAACTTTTTCATCGCCAAGATCCTTGTTATTGTGTCCCAGGGCTTTGGTTTGCTTATTCATGAAGGCCCAATGACATAAAAACGATAATGGATGACCTTGCATTTTCGTCAAAATTTCAACCATGGCCATAGGGACGGGTGAAAAAGCTCAAGTGATGTAGTTGGATGTTCCTTCAAATGGCCATAACTTCGTAGCCATGTGTCCTTGCGTGATGATTAAGACAGTTTTGGAAAGGTATTGAAGTGTTTTACAAGATCTGTACAAAGGTTAAAAGATCAAATTCATTTTTAGTCTAGTAAATCGCCTCTGAATGCATTGTACTCGGGAAAACCTGTCAATTTGAGCATGTGTTTAAAGGGTATTATGAAACTTTTTCATCGCCAAGATCCTTGTTATTGTGTCCCAGGGCTTTGGTTTGCTTATTCATGAAGGCCCAATGACATAAAAACGATAATGGATGACCTTGCATTTTCGTCAAAATTTCAACCATGGCCATAGGGACGGGTGAAAAAGCTCAAGTGATGTAGTTGGATGTTCCTTCAAATGGCCATAACTTCGTAGCCATGTGTCCTAGCATGATGATTAAGACAGTTTTGGAAAGGTATTGAAGTGTTCTACAAGATCTGTACATTGATTGAAAGATCAAAGTCACTTTCAGTGTAGTAAATGGCCTCTGAATGCATTGTACTCGGGACAACCTGTCGATTTGCGCATGTATTTAAAGGGTAAAGTGACCCATTATGAAACTTTTTCATCGCCAAGATCCTTGTTATTGTGTCCCAGGGCTTTGATTTGCTTATTCATGAAGGCCCAATGACATTAAAACGATAATGGATGACCTTGCATTTTCGTCAAAATTTCAACCATGGCCAAAGGGACGGGTGAAATAGCTCAAGTGATGTAGTTGGATGTTCCTTCAAATGGCCATAACCTCGTAGCCATGTGTCCTAGCGTGATGATTAAGACAGTTTTGGAAAGGTATTGAAGTGGTCTACAAGATCTGTACATTGATTGAACGATCAAAGTTACTTTCAGTGTAGTAAATGGCCTCTGAATGCATTGTACTCGGGAAAACCTGTCGATTTGAGCATGTATTTAAAGGGTAAAGTGACCCATTATGAAACTTTTTCATCGCCAAGATCCTTGTTATTGTGTCCCAGGGCTTTGGTTTGCTTATTCATGAAGGCCCAATGACATAAAAACGATAATGGATGACCTTGCATTTTCGTCAAAATTTCAACCATGGCCATAGGGACGGGTGAAAAAGCTCAAGTGATGTAGTTGGATGTTCCTTCAAATGGCCATAACTTCGTAGCCATGTGTCCTTGCGTGATGATTAAGACAGTTTTGGAAAGGTATTGAAGTGTTTTACAAGATCTGTACAAAGGTTAAAAGATCAAATTCATTTTTAGTCTAGTAAATCGCCTCTGAATGCATTGTACTCGGGAAAACCTGTCAATTTGAGCATGTGTTTAAAGGGTATTATGAAACTTTTTCATCGCCAAGATCCTTGTTATTGTGTCCCAGGGCTTTGATTTGCTTATTCATGAAGGCCCAATGACATTAAAACGATAATGGATGACCTTGCATTTTCGTCAAAATTTCAACCATGGCCAAAGGGACGGGTGAAATAGCTCAAGTGATGTAGTTGGATGTTCCTTCAAATGGCCATAACCTCGTAGCCATGTGTCCTAGCGTGATGATTAAGACAGTTTTGGAAAGGTATTGAAGTGGTCTACAAGATCTGTACATTGATTGAACGATCAAAGTTACTTTCAGTGTAGTAAATGGCCTCTGAATGCATTGTACTCGGGAAAACCTGTCGATTTGAGCATGTATTTAAAGGGTAAAGTGACCCATTATGAAACTTTTTCATCGCCAAGATCCTTGTTATTGTGTCCCAGGGCTTTGGTTTGCTTATTCATGAAGGCCCAATGACATAAAAACGATAATGGATGACCTTGCATTTTCGTCAAAATTTCAACCATGGCCATAGGGACGGGTGAAAAAGCTCAAGTGATGTAGTTGGATGTTCCTTCAAATGGCCATAACTTCGTAGCCATGTGTCCTAGCATGATGATTAAGACAGTTTTGGAAAGGTATTGAAGTGTTCTACAAGATCTGTACATTGATTGAAAGATCAAAGTCACTTTCAGTGTAGTAAATGGCCTCTGAATGCATTGTACTCGGGACAACCTGTCGATTTGCGCATGTATTTAAAGGGTAAAGTGACCCATTATGAAACTTTTTCATCGCCAAGATCCTTGTTATTGTGTCCCAGGGCTTTGATTTGCTTATTCATGAAGGCCCAATGACATTAAAACGATAATGGATGACCTTGCATTTTCGTCAAAATTTCAACCATGGCCAAAGGGACGGGTGAAATAGCTCAAGTGATGTAGTTGGATGTTCCTTCAAATGGCCATAACCTCGTAGCCATGTGTCCTAGCGTGATGATTAAGACAGTTTTGGAAAGGTATTGAAGTGGTCTACAAGATCTGTACATTGATTGGAAGATCAAAGTCACTTTCAGTGTAGTAAATGGCCTCTGAATGCATTGTACTCGGGAAAACCTGTCGATTTGAGCATGTATTTAAAGGGTAAAGTGACCCATTATGAAACTTTTTCATCGCCAAGATCCTTGTTATTGTGTCCCAGGGCTTTGATTTGCTTATTCATGAAGGCCCAATGACATAAAAACGATAATGGATGACCTTGCATTTTCGTCAAAATTTCAACCATGGCCATAGGGACGGGTGAAATAGCTCAAGTGATGAAGTTGGATGTTCCTTCAAATGGCCATAACCTCGTAGCCATGTGTCCTAGCGTGATGATTAAGACAGTTTTGGAAAGGTATTGAAGTGGTCTACAAGATCTGTACATTGATTGGAAGATCAAAGTCACTTTCAGTGTAGTAAATGGCCTCTGAATGCATTGTACTCGGGAAAACCTGTCGATTTGAGCATGTATTTAAAGGGTAAAGTGACCCATTATGAAACTTTTTCATCGCCAAGATCCTTGTTATTGTGTCCCAGGGCTTTGATTTGCTTATTCATGAAGGCCCAATGACATAAAAACGATAATGGATGACCTTGCATTTTCGTCAAAATTTCAACCATGGCCATAGGGACGGGTGAAAAAGCTCAAGTGATGTAGTTGGATGTTCCTTCAAATGGCCATAACTTCGTAGCCATGTGTCCTTGCGTGATGATTAAGACAGTTTTGGAAAGGTATTGAAGTGTTCTACAAGATCTGTACAAAGGTTAAAAGATCAAATTCATTTTTAGTCTAGTAAATCGCATCTGAATGCATTGTACTCGGGAAAACCTGTCAATTTGAGCATGTGTTTAAAGGGTATTATGAAACTTTTTCATCGCCAAGATCCTTGTTATTGTGTCCCAGGGCTTTGATTTGCTTATTCATGAAGGCCCAATGACATAAAAACGATAATGGATGACCTTGCATTTTCGTCAAAATTTCAACCATGGCCATAGGGACGGGTGAAAAAGCTCAAGTGATGTAGTTGGATGTTCCTTCAAATGGCCATAACTTCGTAGCCATGTGTCCTTGCGTGATGATTAAGACAGTTTTGGAAAGGTATTGAAGTGTTCTACAAGATCTGTACAAAGGTTAAAAGATCAAATTCATTTTTAGTCTAGTAAATCGCATCTGAATGCATTGTACTAAGGAAAACCTGTCAATTTGAGCATGTGTTTAAAGGGTATTATGAAACTTTTTCATCGCCAAGATCCTTGTTATTGTGTCCCAGGGCTTTGGTTTGCTTATTCATGAAGGCCCAGTGACATAAAAACGATAATGGATGACCTTGCATTTTCGTCAAAATTTCAACCATGGCCATAGGGACGGGTGAAATAGCTCAAGTGATGTAGTTGGATGTTCCTTCAAATGGCCATAACCTCGTAGCCATGCGTCCTAGCGTGATGATTAAGACAGTTTTGGAAAGGTATTGAAGTGGTCTACAAGATCTGTACATTGATTGAACGATCAAAGTCACTTTCAGTGTAGTAAATGGCCTCTGAATGCATTGTACTCGGGAAAACCTGTCGATTTGAGCATGTATTTAAAGGGTAAAGTGACCCATTATGAAACTTTTTCATCGCCAAGATCCTTGTTATTGTGTCCCAGGGCTTTGATTTGCTTATTCATGAAGGCCCAATGACATAAAAACGATAATGGATGACTTTGCATTTTCGTCACAATTTCAACCATGGCCATAGGGACGGGTGAAAAAGCTCAAGTGATGTAGTTGGATGTTCCTTCAAATGGCCATAACCTCGTAGCCATGTGTCCTTGCGTGATGATTAAGACAGTTTTGGAAAGGTATTGAGGTGTTCTACAAGATCTGTACAAAGGTTAAAAGATCAAATTCATTTTTAGTCTAGTAGATCGCCTCTGAATGCATTGTACTCGGGAAAACCTGTCAATTTGAGCATGTGTTTAAAGGGTATTATGAAACTTTTTCATCGCCAAGATCCTTGTTATTGTGTCCCAGGGCTTTGGTTTGCTTATTCATGAAGGCCCAGTGACATAAAAACGATAATGGATGACCTTGCATTTTCGTCAAAATTTCAACCATGGCCATAGGGACGGGTGAAATAGCTCAAGTGATGAAGTTGGATGTTCCTTCAAATGGCCATAACCTCGTAGCCATGTGTCCTAGCGTGATGATTAAGACAGTTTTGGAAAGGTATTGTAGTGGTCTACAAGATCTGTACATTGATTGAACGATCAAAGTCACTTTCAGTGTAGTAAATGGCCTCTGAATGCATTGTACTCGGGAAAACCTGTCGATTTGAGCATGTATTTAAAGGGTAAAGTGACCCATTATGAAACTTTTTCATCGCCAAGATCCTTGTTATTGTGTCCCAGGGCTTTGATTTGCTTATTCATGAAGGCCCAATGACATAAAAACGATAATGGATGACCTTGCATTTTCGTCAAAATTTCAACCATGGCCATAGGGACGGGTGAAAAAGCTCAAGTGATGTAGTTGGATGTTCCTTCAAATGGCCATAACTTCATAGCCATGTGTCCTTGCGTGATGATTAGGACAGTTTTGGAAAGGTATTGAAGTGTTCTACAAGATCTGTACAAAGGTTAAAAGATCAAATTCATTTTTAGTCTAGTAAATCGCCTCTGAATGCATTGTACTCGGGAAAACCTGTCAATTTGAGCATGTGTTTAAAGGGTATTATGAAACTTTTTCATCGCCAAGATCCTTGTTATTGTGTCCCAGGGCTTTGGTTTGCTTATTCATGAAGGCCCAATGACATAAAAACGATAATGGATGACCTTGCATTTTCGTCAAAATTTCAACCATGGCCATAGGGACGGGTGAAAAAGCTCAAGTGATGTAGTTGGATGTTCCTTCAAATGGCCATAACTTCGTAGCCATGTGTCCTTGCATGATGATTAAGACAGTTTTGGAAAGGTATTGAAGTGTTCTACAAGATCTAAACAAAGCTTAAAAGATCAAATTCATTTTTAGTCTAGTAAATCGCCTCTGAATGCATTGTACTCGGGAAAACCTGTCAATTTGAGCATGTGTTTAAAGGGTATTATGAAACTTTTTCATCGCCAAGATCCTTGTTATTGTGTCCCAGGGCTTTGGTTTGCTTATTCATGAAGGCCCAGTGACATAAAAACGATAATGGATGACCTTGCATTTTCGTCAAAATTTCAACCATGGCCATAGGGACGGGTGAAATAGCTCAAGTGATGTAGTTGGATGTTCCTTCAAATGGCCATAACCTCGTAGCCATGCGTCCTAGCGTGATGATTAAGACAGTTTTGGAAAGGTATTGAAGTGGTCTACAAGATCTGTACATTGATTGAACGATCAAAGTCACTTTCAGTGTAGTAAATGGCCTCTGAATGCATTGTACTCGGGAAAATCTGTCGATTTGAGCATGTATTTAAAGGGTAAAGTGACCCATTATGAAACTTTTTCATCGCCAAGATCCTTGTTATTGTGTCCCAGGGCTTTGATTTGCTTATTTATGAAGGCCCAATGACATAAAAACGATAATGGATGACTTTGCATTTTCGTCAAAATTTCAACCATGGCCATAGGGACGGGTGAAAAAGCTCAAGTGATGTAGTTGGATGTTCCTTCAAATGGCCATAACTTCATAGCCATGTGTCCTTGCGTGATGATTAAGACAGTTTTGGAAAGGTATTGAAGTGGTCTACAAGATCTGTACAAAGGTTAAAAGATCAAATTCATTTTTAGTCTAGTAAATCGCCTCTGAATGCATTGTACTCGGGAAAACCTGTCAATTTGAGCATGTGTTTAAAGGGTATTATGAAACTTTTTCATCGCCAAGATCCTTGTTATTGTGTCCCAGGGCTTTGGTTTGCTTATTCATGAAGGCCCAATGACATAAAAACGATAATGGATGACCTTGCATTTTCGTCAAAATTTCAACCATGGCCATAGGGACGGGTGAAAAAGCTCAAGTGATGTAGTTGGATGTTCCTTCAAATGGCCATAACTTCGTAGCCATGTGTCCTTGCGTGATGATTAAGACAGTTTTGGAAAGGTATTGAAGTGTTCTACAAGATCTGTACAAAGGTTAAAAGATCAAATTCATTTTTAGTCTAGTAAATCGCCTCTGAATGCATTGTACTCGGGAAAACCTGTCAATTTGAGCATGTGCTTAAAGGGTATTATGAAACTTTTTCATCGCCAAGATCCTTGTTATTGTGTCCCAGGGCTTTGGTTTGCTTATTCATGAAGGCCCAATGACATAAAAACGATAATGGATGACCTTGCATTTTCGTCAAAATTTCAACCATGGCCATAGGGACGGGTGAAATAGCTCAAGTGATGTAGTTGGATGTTCCTTCAAATGGCCATAACTTCGTAGCCATGTGTCCTAGCATGATGATTAAGACAGTTTTGGAAAGGTATTGAGGTGTTCTACAAGATCTGTACAAAGGTTAAAAGATCAAATTCATTTTTAGTCTAGTAAATCGCCTCTGAATGCATTATACTCGGGAAAACCTGTCAATTTGAGCATGTGTTTAAACGGTATTATGAAACTTTTTCATCGCCAAGATCCTTGTTATTGTGTCCCAGGGCTTTGGTTTGCTTATTCATGAAGGCCCAATGACATAAAAACGATAATGGATGACCTTGCATTTTCGTCAAAATTTCAACCATGGCCATAGGGACGGGTGAAAAAGCTCAAGTGATGTAGTTGGATGTTCCTTCAAATGGCCATAACTTCGTAGCCATGTGTCCTAGCGTGATGATTAAGACAGTTTTGGAAAGGTATTGAAGTGTTCTACAAGATCTGTACAAAGCTTAAAAGATCAAATTCATTTTTAGTCTAGTAAATGGCCTCTGAATGCATTGAACTCGGGAAAACCTGTCAATTTGAGCATGTGTTTAAAGGGTATTATGAAACTTTTTCATCGCCAAGATCCTTGTTATTGTGTCCCAGGGCTTTGGTTTGCTTATTCATGAAGGCTCAATGACATAAAAACGATAATGGATGACCTTGCATTTTCGTCAAAATTTCAACCATGGCCATAGGGACGGGTGAAATAGCTCAAGTGATGTAGTTGGATGTTCCTTCAAATGGCCATAACTTCGTAGCCATGTGTCCTTGCGTGATGATTAAGACAGTTTTGGAAAGGTATTGAAGTGTTCTACAAGATCTGTACAAAGGTTAAAAGATCAAATTCATTTTTAGTCTAGTAAATCGCATCTGAATGCATTGTACTCGGGAAAACCTGTCAATTTGAGCATGTGTTTAAAGGGTATTATGAAACTTTTTCATCGCCAAGATCCTTGTTATTGTGTCCCAGGGCTTTGGTTTGCTTATTCATGAAGGCCCAATGACATAAAAACGATAATGGATGACCTTGCATTTTCGTCAAAATTTCAACCATGGCCATAGGGACGGGTGAAAAAGCTCAAGTGATGTAGTTGGATGTTCCTTCAAATGGCCATAACTTCGTAGCCATGTGTCCTAGCGTGATGATTAAGACAGTTTTGGAAAGGTATTGAAGTGGTCTACAAGATCTGTACATAGGTTTAAAGATCAAATTCACTTTTAGTCTAGTAAATCGCCTCTGAATGCATTGTACTCGGGAAAACCTGTCAATTTGAGCATGTGTTTAAAGGGTATTATGAAACTTTTTCATCGCCAAGATCCTTGTTATTGTGTCCCAGGGCTTTGGTTTGCTTATTCATGAAGGCCCAATGACATAAAAACGATAATGGATGACCTTGCATTTTCGTCAAAATTTCAACCATGGCCATAGGGACGGGTGAAAAAGCTCAAGTGATGTAGTTGGATGTTCCTTCAAATGGCCATAACTTCGTAGCCATGTGTCCTTGCGTGATGATTAAGACAGTTTTGGAAAGGTATTGAAGTGTTCTACAAGATCTGTACAAAGGTTAAAAGATCAAATTCATTTTTAGTCTAGTAAATCGCCTCTGAATGCATTGTACTCGGGAAAACCTGTCAATTTGAGCATGTGTTTAAAGGGTATTATGAAACTTTTTCATCGCCAAGATCCTTGTTATTGTGCCCCAGGGCTTTGGTTTGCTTATTCATGAAGGCCCAGTGACATAAAAACGATAATGGATGACCTTGCATTTTCGTCAAAATTTCAACCATGGCCATAGGGACGGGTGAAATAGCTCAAGTGATGTAGTTGGATGTTCCTTCAAATGGCCATAACTTCGTAGCCATGTGTCCTAGCATGATGATTAAGACAGTTTTGGAAAGGTATTGAAGTCTTCTACAAGATCTGTACATTGATTGAAAGATCAAAGTCACTTTCAGTGTAGTAAATGGCCTCTGAATGCATTGTACTCGGGAAAACCTGTCGATTTGCGCATGTATTTAAAGGGTAAAGTGACTCATTATGAAACTTTTTCATCGCCAAGATCCTTGTTATTGTGTCCCAGGGCTTTGATTTGCTTATTCATGAAGCCCCAATGACATTAAAACGATAATGGATGACCTTGCATTTTCGTCAAAATTTCAACCATGGCCAAAGGGACGGGTGAAATAGCTCAAGTGATGTAGTTGGATGTTCCTTCAAATGGCCATAACCTCGTAGCCATGTGTCCTTGCGTGATGATTAAGACAGTTTTGGAAAGGTATTGAAGTGTTCTAGAAGATCTGTACAAAGGTTAAAAGATCAAATTCATTTTTAGTCTAGTAAATCGCATCTGAATGCATTGTACTCGGGAAAACCTGTCAATTTGAGCATGTGTTTAAAGGGTATTATGAAACTTTTTCATCGCCAAGATCCTTGTTATTGTGTCCCAGGGCTTTGGTTTGCTTATTCATGAAGGCCCAATGACATAAAAACGATAATGGATGACCTTGCATTTTCGTCAAAATTTCAACCATGACCATAGGGACGGGTGAAAAAGCTCAAGTGATGTAGTTGGATGTTCCTTCAAATGGCCATAACTTCGTAGCCATGTGTCCTAGCATGATGATTAAGACAGTTTTGGAAAGGTATTGAAGTCTTCTACAAGATCTGTACATTGATTGAACGATCAAAGTCACTTTCAGTGTAGTAAATGGCCTCTGAATGCATTGTACTCGGGAAAACCTGTCGATTTGCGCATGTATTTAAAGGGTAAAGTGACTCATTATGAAACTTTTTCATCGCCAAGATCCTTGTTATTGTGTCCCAGGGCTTTGATTTGCTTATTAATGAAGCCCCAATGACATTAAAACGATAATGGATGACCTTGCATTTTCGTCAAAATTTCAACCATGGCCAAAGGGACGGGTGAAATAGCTCAAGTGATGTAGTTGGATGTTCCTTCAAATGGCCATAACTTCGTAGCCATGTGTCCTAGCATGATGATTAAGACAGTTTTGGAAAGGTATTGAAGTGTTCTACAAGATCTGTACAAAGATTAAAAGATCAAATTCATTTTTAGTCTAGTAAATCGCCTCTGAATGCATTGTACTCGGGAAAACCTGTCAATTTGAGCATGTGTTTAAAGGGTATTATGAAACTTTTTCATCGCCAAGATCCTTGTTATTGTGTCCCAGGGCTTTGGTTTGCTTATTCATGAAGGCCCAATGACATAAAAACGATAATGGATGACCTTGCATTTTCGTCAAAATTTCAACCATGGCCATAGGGACGGGTGAAAAAGCTCAAGTGATGTAGTTGGATGTTCCTTCAAATGGCCATAACTTCGTAGCCATGTGTCCTTGCGTGATGATTAAGACAGTTTTGGAAAGGTATTGAAGTGTTCTACAAGATCTGTACAAAGGTTAAAAGATCAAATTCATTTTTAGTCTAGTAAATCGCCTCTGAATGCATTGTACTCGGGAAAACCTGTCAATTTGAGCATGTGTTTAAAGGGTATTATGAAACTTTTTCATCGCCAAGATCCTTGTTATTGTGTCCCAGGGCTTTGGTTTGCTTATTCATGAAGGCCCAGTGACATAAAAACGATAATGGATGACCTTGCATTTTCGTCAAAATTTCAACCATGACCATAGGGACGGGTGAAAAAGCTCAAGTGATGTAGTTGGATGTTCCTTCAAATGGCCATAACTTCGTAGCCATGTGTCCTTGCGTGATGATTAAGACAGTTTTGGAAAAGTATTGAAGTGTTCTACAAGATCTGTACAAAGGTTAAAAGATCAAATTCATTTTTAGTCTAGTAAATCGCCTCTGAATGCATTGTACTCGGGAAAACCTGTCAATTTGAGCATGTGTTTAAAGGGTATTATGAAACTTTTTCATCGCCAAGATCCTTGTTATTGTGTCCCAGGGCTTTGGTTTGCTTATTCATGAAGGCCCAATGACATAAAAACGATAATGGATGACCTTGCATTTTCGTCAAAATTTCAACCATGGCCATAGGGACGGGTTAGAAAGCTCAAGTGATGTAGTTGGATGTTCCTTCAAATGGCCATAACTTCGTAGCCATGTGTCCTAGCATGATGATTAAGACAGTTTTGGAAAGATATTGAAGTGGTCTACAAGATCTGTACAAAGGTTAAAAGATCAAAGTCACTTTCAGTGTAGTAAATGGCCTCTGAATGCATTGTACTCGGGAAAACCTGTCAATTTGAGCATGTGTTTAAAGGGTATTATGAAACTTTTTCATCGCTAAGATCCTTGTTATTGTGTCCCAGGGCTTTGGTTTGCTTATTCATGAAGGCCCAATGACATAAAAACGATAATGGATGACCTTGCATTTTCGTCAAAATTTCAAGCATGGCCATGGGGACGGATGAGAAAGCACAAGTGATGTAGTTGGATGTTCCTTCAAATGGCCATGACTTCGTAGCCATGTGTCCTTGCGTGATGATTAAGACAGTTTTGGAAAGGTATTGAAGTGTTCTACAAGATCTGTACAAAGGTTAAAAGATCAAATTCATTTTTAGTCTAGTAAATCGCCTCTGAATGCATTGTACTCGGGAAAACCTGTCAATTTGAGCATGTGTTTAAAGGGTATTATGAAACTTTTTCATCGCCAAGATCCTTGTTATTGTGTCCCAGGGCTTTGGTTTGCTTATTCATGAAGGCCCAATGACATAAAAACGATAATGGATGACCTTGCATTTTCGTCAAAATTTCAACCATGGCCATAGGGACGGGTGAAAAAGCTCAAGTGATGTAGTTGGATGTTCCTTCAAATGGCCATAACTTCGTAGCCATGTGTCCTTGCGTGATGATTAAGACAGTTTTGGAAAGGTATTGAAGTGTTCTACAAGATCTGTACAAAGGTTAAAAGATCAAATTCATTTTTAGTCTAGTAAATCGCCTCTGAATGCATTGTACTCGGGAAAACCTGTCAATTTGAGCATGTGTTTAAAGGGTATTATGAAACTTTTTCATCGCCAAGATCCTTGTTATTGTGTCCCAGGGCTTTGGTTTGCTTATTCATGAAGGCCCAATGACATAAAAACGATAATGGATGACCTTGCATTTTCGTCAAAATTTCAACCATGGCCATAGGGACGGGTGAAATAGCTCAAGTGATGTAGTTGGATGTTCCTTCAAATGGCCATAACTTCGTAGCCATGTGTCCTTGCGTGATGATTAAGACAGTTTTGGAAAGGTATTGAAGTGTTCTACAAGATCTGAACAAAGGTTAAAAGAACAAATTCATTTTTAGTCTAGTAAATCGCCTCTGAATGCATTGTACTCGGGAAAACCTGTCAATTTGAGCATGTATTTAAAGGGTAAAGTGACCCATTATGAAACTTTTTCATCGCCAAGATCCTTGTTATTGTGTCCCAGGGCTTTGGTTTGCTTATTCATGAAGGCCCAATGACATAAAAACGATAATGGATGACCTTGCATTTTCGTCAAAATTTCAACCATGGCCATAGGGACGGGTTAGAAAGCTCAAGTGATGTAGTTGGATGTTCCTTCAAATGGCCATAACTTCGTAGCCATGTGTCCTAGCGTGATGATTAAGAAAGTTTTGGGAAGGTATTGAAGTGGTCTACAAGATCTGCGCATAGGTTTAATGATCAGAGTCACTGGTAGCCTAGTAAATGGCCTCTGAATGCATTGTACTCGGGAAAACCTGTCAATTTGAGCATGTGTTTAAAGGGTATTATGAAACTTTTTCATCGCCAAGATCCTTGTTATTGTGTCCCAGGGCTTTGGTTTGCTTATTCATGAAGGCGCAATGACATAAAAACGATAATGGATGACCTTGCATTTTCGTCAAAATTTCAACCATGGCCATAGGGACGGGTGAAAAAGCTCAAGTGATGTAGTTGGATGTTCCTTCAAATGGCCATAACTTCGTAGCCATGTGTCCTTGCGTGATGATTAAGACAGTTTTGGAAAGGTATTGAAGTGTTCTACAAGATCTGTACAAAGGTTAAAAGAACAAATTCATTTTTAGTCTAGTAAATCGCCTCTGAATGCATTGTACTCGGGAAAACCTGTCAATTTGAGCATGTGTTTAAAGGGTATTATGAAACTTTTTCATCGCCAAGATCCTTGTTATTGTGTCCCAGGGCTTTGGTTTGCTTATTCATGAAGGCTCAATGACATAAAAACGATAATGGATGACCTTGCATTTTCGTCAAAATTTCAACCATGGCCATAGGGACGGGTGAAAAAGCTCAAGTGATGTAGTTGGATGTTCCTTCAAATGGCCATAACTTCGTAGCCATGTGTCCCTGCGTGATGATTAAGACAGTTTTGGAAAGGTATTGAAGTGTTCTACAAGATCTGTACAAAGGTTAAAAGATCAAATTCATTTTTAGTCTAGTAAATCGCCTCTGAATGCATTGTACTCGGGAAAACCTGGCAATTTGAGCATGTGTTTAAAGGGTATTATGAAACTTTTTCATCGCCAAGATCCTTGTTATTGTGTCCCAGGGCTTTGGTTTGCTTATTCATGAAGGCCCAATGACATAAAAACGATAATGGATGACCTTGCATTTTCGTCAAAATTTCAACCATGGCCATAGGGACGGGTGAAATAGCTCAAGTGATGTAGTTGGATGTTCCTTCAAATGGCCATAACTTCGTAGCCATGTGTCCTTGCGTGATGATTAAGACAGTTTTGGAAAGGTATTGAAGTGTTCTACAAGATCTGTACAAAGGTTAAAAGAACAAATTCATTTTTAGTCTAGTAAATCGCCTCTGAATGCATTGTACTCGGGAAAACCTGTCAATTTGAGCATGTATTTAAAGGGTAAAGTGACCCATTATGAAACTTTTTCATCGCCAAGATCCTTGTTATTGTGTCCCAGGGCTTTGGTTTGCTTATTCATGAAGGCCCAATGACATAAAAACGATAATGGATGACCTTGCATTTTCGTCAAAATTTCAACCATGGCCATAGGGACGGGTTAGAAAGCTCAAGTGATGTAGTTGGATGTTCCTTCAAATGGCCATAACTTCGTAGCCATGTGTCCTAGCGTGATGATTAAGACAGTTTTGGGAAGGTATTGAAGTGGTCTACAAGATCTGCGCATAGGTTTAATGATCAGAGTCACTGGTAGCCTAGTAAATGGCCTCTGAATGCATTGTACTCGGGAAAACCTGTCAATTTGAGCATGTGTTTAAAGGGTATTATGAAACTTTTTCATCGCCAAGATCCTTGTTATTGTGTCCCAGGGCTTTGGTTTGCTTATTCATGAAGGCGCAATGACATAAAAACGATAATGGATGACCTTGCATTTTCGTCAAAATTTCAACCATGGCCATAGGGACGGGTGAAAAAGCTCAAGTGATGTAGTTGGATGTTCCTTCAAATGGCCATAACCTCGTAGCCATGTGTCCTTGCGTGATGATTAAGACAGTTTTGGAAAGGTATTGAAGTGTTCTACAAGATCTGTACAAAGGTTAAAAGAACAAATTCATTTTTAGTCTAGTAAATCGCCTCTGAATGCATTGTACTCGGGAAAACCTGTCAATTTGAGCATGTGTTTAAAGGGTATTATGAAACTTTTTCATCGCCAAGATCCTTGTTATTGTGTCCCAGGGCTTTGGTTTGCTTATTCATGAAGGCCCAGTGACATAAAAACGATAATGGATGACCTTGCATTTTCGTCAAAATTTCAACCATGGCCATAGGGACGGGTGAAATAGCTCAAGTGATGTAGTTGGATGTTCCTTCAAATGGCCATAACTTCGTAGCCATGTGTCCTAGCATGATGATTAAGACAGTTTTGGAAAGGTATTGAAGTGTTCTACAAGATCTGTACATTGATTGAAAGATCAAAGTCTTTTTCAGTGTAGTAAATGGCCTCTGAATGCATTGTACTCGGGAAAACCTGTCGATTTGCGCATGTATTTAAAGGGTAAAGTGACTCATTATGAAACTTTTTCATCGCCAAGATCCTTGTTATTGTGTCCCAGGGCTTTGATTTGCTTATTCATGAAGGCCCAATGACATAAAAACGATAATGGATGACTTTGCATTTTCGTCAAAATTTCAACCATGGCCAAAGGGACGGGTGAAATAGCTCAAGTGATGTAGTTGGATGTTCCTTCAAATGGCCATAACTTCGTAGCCATGTGTCCTTGCGTGATGATTAAGACAGTTTTGGAAAGGTATTGAAGTGGTCTACAAGATCTGTACATTGATTGAACGATCAAAGTCACTTTCAGTGTAGTAAATGGCCTCTGAATGCATTGTACTCGGGAAAACCTGTCGATTTGAGCATGTATTTAAAGGGTAAAGTGACCCATTATGAAACTTTTTCATCGCCAAGATCCTTGTTATTGTGTCCCAGGGCTTTGATTTGCTTATTCATGAAGGCCCAATGACATAAAAACGATAATGGATGACCTTGCATTTTCGTCAAAATTTCAACCATGGCCATAGGGACGGGTGAAATAGCTCAAGTGATGTAGTTGGATGTTCCTTCAAATGGCCATAACTTCGTAGCCATGTGTCCTAGCATGATGATTAAGACAGTTTTGGAAAGGTATTGAAGTGTTCTACAAGATCTGTACAAAGGTTAAAAGATCAAATTCACTTTTAGTCTAGTAAATGGCCTCTGAATGCATTGTACTCGGGAAAACCTGTCAATTTGAGCATGTGTTTAAAGGGTATTATGAAACTTTTTCATCGCCAAGATCCTTGTTATTGTGTCCGAGGGCTTTGGTTTGCTTATTCATGAAGGCCCAATGACATAAAAACGATAATGGATGACCTTGCATTTTCGTCAAAATTTCAACCATGGCCATAGGGACGGGTGAAATAGCTCAAGTGATGTAGTTGGATGTTCCTTCAAATGGCCATAACTTCGTAGCCATGTGTCCTAGCATGATGATTAAGACAGTTTTGGAAAGGTATTGAAGTGTTCTACAAGATCTGTGCAAAGGTTAAAAGATCAAATTCACTTTTAGTCTAGTAAATGGCCTCTGAATGCATTGTACTCGGGAAAACCTGTCAATTTGAGCATGTGTTTAAAGGGTATTATGAAACTTTTTCATCGCCAAGATCCTTGTTATTGTGTCCCAGGGCTTTGGTTTGCTTATTCATGAAGGCCCAATGACATAAAAACGATAATGGATGACCTTGCATTTTCGTCAAAATTTCAACCATTCCCATAGGGACGGGTGAAATAGCTCAAGTGATGTAGTTGGATGTTCCTTCAAATGGCCATAACTTCGTAGCCATGTGTCCTAGCATGATGATTAAGACAGTTTTGGAAAGGTATTGAAGTGTTCTACAAGATCTGTACAAAGGTTAAAAGATCAAATTCATTTTTAGTCTAGTAAATCGCATCTGAATGCATTGTACTCGGGGAAACCTGTCAATTTGAGCATGTGTTTAAAGGGTATTATGAAACTTTTTCATCGCCAAGATCCTTGTTATTGTGTCCCAGGGCTTTGGTTTGCTTATTCATGAAGGCCCAATGACATAAAAACGATAATGGATGACCTTGCATTTTCGTCAAAATTTCAACCATGGCCATAGGGACGGGTGAAATAGCTCAAGTGATGTAGTTGGATGTTCCTTCAAATGGCCATAACTTCGTAGCCATGTGTCCTAGCATGATGATTAAGACAGTTTTGGAAAGGTATTGAAGTGTTCTACAAGATCTGTACAAAGCTTAAAAGATCAAATTCATTTTTAGTCTAGTAAATCGCATCTGAATGCATTGTACTCGGGAAAACCTGTCAATTTGAGCATGTGTTTAAAGGGTATTATGAAACTTTTTCATCGCCAAGATCCTTGTTATTGTGTCCCAGGGCTTTGATTTGCTTATTCATGAAGGCCCAATGACATAAAAACGATAATGGATGACCTTGCATTTTCGTCAAAATTTCAACCATGGCCATAGGGACGGGTGAAATAGCTCAAGTGATGTAGTTGGATGTTCCTTCAAATGGCCATAACCTCGTAGCCATGTGTCCTAGCGTGATGATTAAGACAGTTTTGGAAAGGTATTGAAGTGGTCTACAAGATCTGTACATTGATTGAAAGATCAAAGTCACTTTCAGTGTAGTAAATGGCCTCTGAATGCATTGTACTCGGGACAACCTGTCGATTTGCGCATGTATTTAAAGGGTAAAGTGACCCATTATGAAACTTTTTCATCGCCAAGATCCTTGTTATTGTGTCCCAGGGCTTTGATTTGCTTATTCATGAAGGCCCAATGACATAAAAACGATAATGGATGACCTTGCATTTTCGTCAAAATTTCAACCATGGCCATAGGGACGGGTGAAAAAGCTCAAGTGATGTAGTTGGATGTTCCTTCAAATGGCCATAACTTCGTAGCCATGTGTCCTTGCGTGATGATTAAGACAGTTTTGGAAAGGTATTGAAGTGGTCTACAAGATCTGTACAAAGGTTAAAAGATCAAATTCATTTTTAGTCTAGTATATCGCCCCTGAATGCATTGTACTCGGGAAAACCTGTCAATTTGAGCATGTGTTTAAAGGGTATTATGAAACTTTTTCATCGCCAAGATCCTTGTTATTGTGTCCCAGGGCTTTGATTTGCTTATTCATGAAGGCCCAATGACATAAAAACGATAATGGATGATCTTGCATTTTCGTCAAAATTTCAACCATGGCCATAGGGACGGGTGAAAAAGGTCAAGTGATGTAGTTGGATGTTCCTTCAAATGGCCATAACCTCGTAGCCATGTGTCCTAGCGTGATGATTAAGACAGTTTTGGAAAGGTATTGAAGTGGTCTACAAGATCTGTACATTGATTGAAAGATCAAAGTCACTTTCAGTGTAGTAAATGGCCTCTGAATGCATTGTACTCGGGACAACCTGTCGATTTGCGCATGTATTTAAAGGGTAAAGTGACCCATTATGAAACTTTTTCATCGCCAAGATCCTTGTTATTGTGTCCCAGGGCTTTGATTTGCTTATTCATGAAGGCCCAATGACATAAAAACGATAATGGATGACCTTGCATTTTCGTCAAAATTTCAACCATGGCCATAGGGACGGGTGAAAAAGCTCAAGTGATGTAGTTGGATGTTCCTTCAAATGGCCATAACTTCGTAGCCATGTGTCCTTGCGTGATGATTAAGACAGTTTTGGAAAGGTATTGAAGTGTTCTACAAGATCTGTACAAAGGTTAAAAGATCAAATTCATTTTTAGTCTAGTAAATCGCCTCTGAATGCATTGTACTCGGGAAAACCTGTAAATTTGAGCATGTGTTTAAAGGGTATATGAAACTTTTTCATCGCCAAGATCCTTGTTATTGTGTCCCAGGGCTTTGATTAGCTTATTCATGAAGGCCCAATGACATAAAAACGATAATGGATGACCTTGCATTTTCGTCAAAATTTCAACCATGGCCATAGGGACGGGTGAAATAGCTCAAGTGATGAAGTTGGATGTTCCTTCAAATGGCCATAACCTCGTAGCCATGTGTCCTAGCGTGATGATTAAGACAGTTTTGGAAAGGTATTGAAGTGGTCTACAAGATCTGTACATTGATTGAACGATCAAAGTTACTTTCAGTGTAGTAAATGGCCTCTGAATGCATTGTACTCGGGAAAACCTTGTCGATTTGAGCATGTATTTAAAGGGTAAAGTGACCCAATTATGAAACTTTTTCATCGCCAAGATCCTTGTTATTGTGTCCCAGGGCTTTGATTTGCTTATTCATGAAGGCCCAATGACATTAAAACGATAATGGATGACCTTGCATTTTCGTCAAAATTTCAACCATGGCCAAAGGGACGGGTGAAATAGCTCATGTGATGTAGTTGGATGTTCCTTCAAATGGCCATAACCTCGTAGCCATGTGTCCTAGCGTGATGATTAAGACAGTTTTGGAAAGGTATTGAAGTGGTCTACAAGATCTGTACATTGATTGGAAGATCAAAGTCACTTTCAGTGTAGTAAATGGCCTCTGAATGCATTGTACTCGGGAAAACCTGTCGATTTGAGCATGTATTTAAAGGGTAAAGTGACCCATTATGAAACTTTTTCATCGCCAAGATTCTTGTTATTGTGTCCCAGGGCTTTGATTTGCTTATTCATGAAGGCCCAATGACATAAAAACGATAATGGATGACTTTGCATTTTCGTCAAAATTTCAACCATGGCCATAGGGACGGGTGAAAAAGCTCAAGTGATGTAGTTGGATGTTCCTTCAAATGGCCATAACTTCGTAGCCATGTGTCCTTGCATGATGATTAAGACAGTTTTGGAAAGGTATTGAAGTGTTCTACAAGATCTGTACAAAGGGTAAAAGATCAAATTCATTTTTAGTCTAGTAAATCGCCTCTGAATGCATTGTACTCGGGAAAACCTGTCAATTTGAGCATGTGTTTAAAGGGTATTATGAAACTTTTTCATCGCCAAGATCCTTGTTATTGTGTCCCAGGGCTTTGGTTTGCTTATTCATGAAGGCCCAATGACATAAAAACGATAATGGATGACCTTGCATTTTCGTCAAAATTTCAACCATGGCCATAGGGACGGGTGAAAAAGCTCAAGTGATGTAGTTGGATGTTCCTTCAAATGGCCATAACTTCGTAGCCATGTGTCCTTGCATGATGATTAAGACAGTTTTGGAAAGGTATTGAAGTGTTCTACAAGATCTGTACAAAGGGTAAAAGATCAAATTCATTTTTAGTCTAGTAAATCGCCTCTGAATGCATTGTACTCGGGAAAACCTGTCAATTTGAGCATGTGTTTAAAGGGTATTATGAAACTTTTTCATCGCCAAGATCCTTGTTATTGTGTCCCAGGGCTTTGGTTTGCTTATTCATGAAGGCCCAATGACATAAAAACGATAATGGATGACCTTGCATTTTCGTCAAAATTTCAACCATGGCCATAGGGACGGGTGAAATAGCTCAAGTGATGTAGTTGGATGTTCCTTCAAATGGCCATAACTTCGTAGCCATGTGTCCTAGCATGATGATTAAGACAGTTTTGGAAAGGTATTGAGGTGTTCTACAAGATCTGTACAAAGGTTAAAAGATCAAATTCATTTTTAGTCTAGTAAATCGCCTCTGAATGCATTATACTCGGGAAAACCTGTCAATTTGAGCATGTGTTTAAAGGGTATTATGAAACTTTTTCATCGCCAAGATCCTTGTTATTGTGTCCCAGGGCTTTGGTTTGCTTATTCATGAAGGCCCAATGACATAAAAACGATAATGGATGACCTTGCATTTTCGTCAAAATTTCAACCATGGCCATAGGGACGGGTGAAATAGCTCAAGTGATGTAGTTGGATGTTCCTTCAAATGGCCATAACTTCGTAGCCATGTGTCCTTGCGTGATGATTAAGACAGTTTTGGAAAGGTATTGAAGTGTTCTACAAGATCTGTACAAAGGTTAAAAGATCAAATTCATTTTTAGTCTAGTAAATCGCATCTGAATGCATTGTACTCGGGAAAACCTGTCAATTTGAGCATGTGTTTAAAGGGTATTATGAAACTTTTTCATCGCCAAGATCCTTGTTATTGTGTCCCAGGGCTTTGGTTTGCTTATTCATGAAGGCCCAATGACATAAAAACGATAATGGATGACCTTGCATTTTCGTCAAAATTTCAACCATGGCCATAGGGACGGGTGAAAAAGCTCAAGTGATGTAGTTGGATGTTCCTTCAAATGGCCATAACTTCGTAGCCATGTGTCCTAGCGTGATGATTAAGACAGTTTTGGAAAGGTATTGAAGTGGTCTACAAGATCTGTACATAGGTTTAAAGATCAAATTCACTTTTAGTCTAGTAAATTGCCTCTGAATGCATTGTACTCGGGAAAACCTGTCAATTTGAGCATGTGTTTAAAGGGTATTATGAAACTTTTTCATCGCCAAGATCCTTGTTATTGTGTCCCAGGGCTTTGGTTTGCTTATTCATGAAGGCCCAATGACATAAAAACGATAATGGATGACCTTGCATTTTCGTCAAAATTTCAACCATGGCCATAGGGACGGGTGAAAAAGCTCAAGTGATGTAGTTGGATGTTCCTTCAAATGGCCATAACTTCGTAGCCATGTGTCCTTCGTGATGATTAAGACAGTTTTGGAAAGGTATTGAAGTGTTCTACAAGATCTGTACAAAGGTTAAAAGATCAAATTCATTTTTAGTCTAGTAAATCGCCTCTGAATGCATTGTACTCGGGAAAACCTGTAAATTTGAGCATGTGTTTAAAGGGTATTATGAAACTTTTTCATCGCCAAGATCCTTGTTATTGTGTCCCAGGGCTTTGATTTGCTTATTCATGAAGGCCCAATGACATAAAAACGATAATGGATGACCTTGCATTTTCGTCAAAATTTCAACCATGGCCATAGGGACGGGTGAAATAGCTCAAGTGATGAAGTTGGATGTTCCTTCAAATGGCCATAACCTCGTAGCCATGTGTCCTAGCGTGATGATTAAGACAGTTTTGGAAAGGTATTGAAGTGGTCTACAAGATCTGTACATTGATTGAACGATCAAAGTTACTTTCAGTGTAGTAAATGGCCTCTGAATGCATTGTACTCGGGAAAACCTGTCGATTTGAGCATGTATTTAAAGGGTAAAGTGACCCATTATGAAACTTTTTCATCGCCAAGATCCTTGTTATTGTGTCCCAGGGCTTTGATTTGCTTATTCATGAAGGCCCAATGACATTAAAACGATAATGGATGACCTTGCATTTTCGTCAAAATTTCAACCATGGCCAAAGGGACGGGTGAAATAGCTCATGTGATGTAGTTGGATGTTCCTTCAAATGGCCATAACCTCGTAGCCATGTGTCCTAGCGTGATGATTAAGACAGTTTTGGAAAGGTATTGAAGTGGTCTACAAGATCTGTACATTGATTGGAAGATCAAAGTCACTTTCAGTGTAGTAAATGGCCTCTGAATGCATTGTACTCGGGAAAACCTGTCGATTTGAGCATGTATTTAAAGGGTAAAGTGACCCATTATGAAACTTTTTCATCGCCAAGATTCTTGTTATTGTGTCCCAGGGCTTTGATTTGCTTATTCATGAAGGCCCAATGACATAAAAACGATAATGGATGACTTTGCATTTTCGTCAAAATTTCAACCATGGCCATAGGGACGGGTGAAAAAGCTCAAGTGATGTAGTTGGATGTTCCTTCAAATGGCCATAACTTCGTAGCCATGTGTCCTTGCATGATGATTAAGACAGTTTTGGAAAGGTATTGAAGTGTTCTACAAGATCTGTACAAAGGGTAAAAGATCAAATTCATTTTTAGTCTAGTAAATCGCCTCTGAATGCATTGTACTCGGGAAAACCTGTCAATTTGAGCATGTGTTTAAAGGGTATTATGAAACTTTTTCATCGCCAAGATCCTTGTTATTGTGTCCCAGGGCTTTGGTTTGCTTATTCATGAAGGCCCAATGACATAAAAACGATAATGGATGACCTTGCATTTTCGTCAAAATTTCAACCATGGCCATAGGGACGGGTGAAAAAGCTCAAGTGATGTAGTTGGATGTTCCTTCAAATGGCCATAACTTCGTAGCCATGTGTCCTTGCATGATGATTAAGACAGTTTTGGAAAGGTATTGAAGTGTTCTACAAGATCTGTACAAAGGGTAAAAGATCAAATTCATTTTTAGTCTAGTAAATCGCCTCTGAATGCATTGTACTCGGGAAAACCTGTCAATTTGAGCATGTGTTTAAAGGGTATTATGAAACTTTTTCATCGCCAAGATCCTTGTTATTGTGTCCCAGGGCTTTGGTTTGCTTATTCATGAAGGCCCAATGACATAAAAACGATAATGGATGACCTTGCATTTTCGTCAAAATTTCAACCATGGCCATAGGGACGGGTGAAATAGCTCAAGTGATGTAGTTGGATGTTCCTTCAAATGGCCATAACTTCGTAGCCATGTGTCCTAGCATGATGATTAAGACAGTTTTGGAAAGGTATTGAGGTGTTCTACAAGATCTGTACAAAGGTTAAAAGATCAAATTCATTTTTAGTCTAGTAAATCGCCTCTGAATGCATTATACTCGGGAAAACCTGTCAATTTGAGCATGTGTTTAAAGGGTATTATGAAACTTTTTCATCGCCAAGATCCTTGTTATTGTGTCCCAGGGCTTTGGTTTGCTTATTCATGAAGGCCCAATGACATAAAAACGATAATGGATGACCTTGCATTTTCGTCAAAATTTCAACCATGGCCATAGGGACGGGTGAAATAGCTCAAGTGATGTAGTTGGATGTTCCTTCAAATGGCCATAACTTCGTAGCCATGTGTCCTTGCGTGATGATTAAGACAGTTTTGGAAAGGTATTGAAGTGTTCTACAAGATCTGTACAAAGGTTAAAAGATCAAATTCATTTTTAGTCTAGTAAATCGCATCTGAATGCATTGTACTCGGGAAAACCTGTCAATTTGAGCATGTGTTTAAAGGGTATTATGAAACTTTTTCATCGCCAAGATCCTTGTTATTGTGTCCCAGGGCTTTGGTTTGCTTATTCATGAAGGCCCAATGACATAAAAACGATAATGGATGACCTTGCATTTTCGTCAAAATTTCAACCATGGCCATAGGGACGGGTGAAAAAGCTCAAGTGATGTAGTTGGATGTTCCTTCAAATGGCCATAACTTCGTAGCCATGTGTCCTAGCGTGATGATTAAGACAGTTTTGGAAAGGTATTGAAGTGGTCTACAAGATCTGTACATAGGTTTAAAGATCAAATTCACTTTTAGTCTAGTAAATTGCCTCTGAATGCATTGTACTCGGGAAAACCTGTCAATTTGAGCATGTGTTTAAAGGGTATTATGAAACTTTTTCATCGCCAAGATCCTTGTTATTGTGTCCCAGGGCTTTGGTTTGCTTATTCATGAAGGCCCAATGACATAAAAACGATAATGGATGACCTTGCATTTTCGTCAAAATTTCAACCATGGCCATAGGGACGGGTGAAAAAGCTCAAGTGATGTAGTTGGATGTTCCTTCAAATGGCCATAACTTCGTAGCCATGTGTCCTTCGTGATGATTAAGACAGTTTTGGAAAGGTATTGAAGTGTTCTACAAGATCTGTACAAAGGTTAAAAGATCAAATTCATTTTTAGTCTAGTAAATCGCCTCTGAATGCATTGTACTCGGGAAAACCTGTCAATTTGAGCATGTGTTTAAAGGGTATTATGAAACTTTTTCATCGCCAAGATCCTTGTTATTGTGTCCCAGGGCTTTGGTTTGCTTATTCATGAAGACCCAATGACATAAAAACGATAATGGATGACCTTGCATTTTCGTCAAAATTTCAACCATGGCCATAGGGACGGGTGAAAAAGCTCAAGTGATGTAGTTGGATGTTCCTTCAAATGGCCATAACTTCGTAGCCATGTGTCCTTGCGTGATGATTAAGACAGTTTTGGAAAGGTATTGAAGTGTTCTACAAGATCTGTACAAAGGTTAAAAGATCAAATTCATTTTTAGTCTAGTAAATCGCCTCTGAATGCATTGTACTCGGGAAAACCTGTCAATTTGAGCATGTGTTTAAAGGGTATTATGAAACTTTTTCATCGCCAAGATCCTTGTTATTGTGTCCCAGGGCTTTGGTTTGCTTATTCATGAAGGCCCAGTGACATAAAAACGATAATGGATGACCTTGCATTTTCGTCAAAATTTCAACCATGGCCATAGGGACGGGTGAAATAGCTCAAGTGATGTAGTTGGATGTTCCTTCAAATGGCCATAACTTCGTAGCCATGTGTCCTAGCGTGATGATTAAGACAGTTTTGGAAAGGTATTGAAGTGGTCTACAAGATCTGTACATTGATTGAAAGATCAAAGACACTTTCAGTGTAGTAAATGGCCTCTGAATGCATTGTACTCGGGAAAACCTGTCGATTTGAGCATGTATTTAAAGGGTAAAGTGACCCATTATGAAACTTTTTCATCGCCAAGATCCTTGTTATTGTGTCCCAGGGCTTTGATTTGCTTATTCATGAAGGCCCAATGACATAAAAACGATAATGGATGACCTTGCATTTTCGTCAAAATTTCAACCATGGCCATAGGGACGGGTGAAAAAGCTCAAGTGATGTAGTTGGATGTTCCTTCAAATGGCCATAACTTCGTAGCCATGTGTCCTTGCGTGATGATTAAGACAGTTTTGGAAAGGTATTGAAGTGTTCTACAAGATCTGTACAAAGGTTAAAAGATCAAATTCATTTTTAGTCTAGTAAATCGCATCTGAATGCATTGTACTCGGGAAAACCTGTCAATTTGAGCATGTGTTTAAAGGGTATTATGAAACTTTTTCATCGCCAAGATCCTTGTTATTGTGTCCCAGGGCTTTGGTTTGCTTATTCATGAAGGCCCAGTGACATAAAAACGATAATGGATGACCTTGCATTTTCGTCAAAATTTCAACCATGGCCATAGGGACGGGTGAAATAGCTCAAGTGATGTAGTTGGATGTTCCTTCAAATGGCCATAACCTCGTAGCCATGTGTCCTTGCGTGATGATTAAGACAGTTTTGGAAAGGTATTGAAGTGTTCTAGAAGATCTGTACAAAGGTTAAAAGATCAAATTCATTTTTAGTCTAGTAAATCGCCTCTGAATGCATTGTACTCGGGAAAACCTGTCAATTTGAGCATGTGTTTAAAGGGTATTATGAAACTTTTTCATCGCCAAGATCCTTGTTATTGTGTCCCAGGGCTTTGGTTTGCTTATTCATGAAGGCCCAGTGACATAAAAACGATAATGGATGACCTTGCATTTTCGTCAAAATTTCAACCATGGCCATAGGGACGGGTGAAATAGCTCAAGTGATGTAGTTGGATGTTCCTTCAAATGGCCATAACTTCGTAGCCATGTGTCCTAGCATGATGATTAAGACAGTTTTGGAAAGGTATTGAGGTGTTCTACAAGATCTGTACAAAGGTTAAAAGATCAAATTCATTTTTAGTCTAGTAAATCGCCTCTGAATGCATTGTACTCGGGAAAACCTGTCAATTTGAGCATGTGTTTAAAGGGTATTATGAAACTTTTTCATCGCCAAGATCCTTGTTATTGTGTCCCAGGGCTTTGGTTTGCTTATTCATGAAGGCGCAATGACATAAAAACGATAATGGATGACCTTGCATTTTCGTCAAAATTTCAACCATGGCCAAAGGGACGGGTTAGAAAGCTCAAGTGATGTAGTTGGATGTTCCTTCAAATGGCCATAACTTCGTAGCCATGTGTCCTAGCATGATGATTAAGACAGTTTTGGAAAGGTATTGAAGTGGTCTACAAGATCTGTACATTGATTGAAAGATCAAAGTCACTTTCAGTGTAATAAATGGCCTCTGAATGCATTGTACTCGGGAAAACCTGTCGATTTGCGCATGTATTTAAAGGGTAAAGTGACTCATTATGAAACTTTTTCATCGCCAAGATCCTTGTTATTGTGTCCCAGGGCTTTGATTTGCTTATTCATGAAGCCCCAATGACATAAAAACGATAATGGATGACTTTGCATTTTCGTCAAAATTTCAACCATGGCCATAGGGACGGGTGAAAAAGCTCAAGTGATGTAGTTGGATGTTCCTTCAAATGGCCATAACCTCGTAGCCATGTGTCCTTGCGTGATGATTAAGACAGTTTTGGAAAGGTATTGAAGTGTTCTAGAAGATCTGTACAAAGGTTAAAAGATCAAATTCATTTTTAGTCTAGTAAATCGCCTCTGAATGCATTGTACTCGGGAAAACCTGTCAATTTGAGCATGTGTTTAAAGGGTATTATGAAACTTTTTCATCGCCAAGATCCTTGTTATTGTGTCCCAGGGCTTTGGTTTGCTTATTCATGAAGGCCCAATGACATAAAAACGATAATGGATGACCTTGCATTTTCGTCAAAATTTCAACCATGGCCATAGGGACGGGTGAAATAGCTCAAGTGATGTAGTTGGATGTTCCTTCAAATGGCCATAACCTCGTAGCCATGCGTCCTAGCGTGATGATTAAGACAGTTTTGGAAAGGTATTGAAGTGGTCTACAAGATCTGTACATTGATTGAACGATCAAAGTCATTTCCAGTGTAGTAAATGGCCTCTGAATGCATTGTACTCGGGAAAACCTGTCGATTTGAGCATGTATTTAAAGGGTAAAGTGACCCATTATGAAACTTTTTCATCGCCAAGATCCTTGTTATTGTGTCCCAGGGCTTTGATTTGCTTATTCATGAAGGCCCAATGACATAAAAACGATAATGGATGACTTTGCATTTTCGTCAAAATTTCAACCATGGCCATAGGGACGGGTGAAAAAGCTCAAGTGATGTAGTTGGATGTTCCTTCAAATGGCCATAACTTCGTAGCCATGTGTCCTTGCGTGATGATTAAGACAGTTTTGGAAAGGTATTGAAGTGGTCTACAAGATCTGTACAAAGGTTAAAAGATCAAATTCATTTTTAGTCTAGTAAATCGCCTCTGAATGCATTGTACTCGGGAAAACCTGTCAATTTGAGCATGTGTTTAAAGGGTATTATGAAACTTTTTCATCGCCAAGATCCTTGTTATTGTGTCCCAGGGCTTTGGTTTGCTTATTCATGAAGGCCCAGTGACATAAAAACGATAATGGATGACCTTGCATTTTCGTCAAAATTTCAACCATGGCCATAGGGACGGGTGAAATAGCTCAAGTGATGTAGTTGGATGTTCCTTCAAATGGCCATAACTTCGTAGCCATGTGTCCTAGCATGATGATTAAGACAGTTTTGGAAAGGTATTGAAGTGTTCTACAAGATCTGTACATTGATTGAAAGATCAAAGTCACTTTCAGTGTAGTAAATGGCCTTTGAATGCATTGTACTCGGGAAAACCTGTCGATTTGCGCATGTATTTAAAGGGTAAAGTGACTCATTATGAAACTTTTTCATCGCCAAGATCCTTGTTATTGTGTCCCAGGGCTTTGATTTGCTTATTCATGAAGCCCCAATGACATTAAAACGATAATGGATGACCTTGCATTTTCGTCAAAATTTCAACCATGGCCAAAGGGACGGGTGAAATAGCTCAAGTGATGTAGTTGGATGTTCCTTCAAATGGCCATAACCTCGTAGCCATGTGTCCTTGCGTGATGATTAAGACAGTTTTGGAAAGGTATTGAAGTGTTCTAGAAGATCTGTACAAAGGTTAAAAGATCAAATTCATTTTTAGTCTAGTAAATCGCCTCTGAATGCATTGTACTCGGGAAAACCTGTCGATTTGAGCATGTATTTAAAGGGTAAAGTGACCCATTATGAAACTTTTTCATCGCCAAGATCCTTGTTATTGTGTCCCAGGGCTTTGGTTTGCTTATTCATGAAGGCCCAATGTCATAAAAACGATAATGGATGACCTTGCATTTTCGTCAAAATTTCAACCATGGCCATAGGGACGGGTGAAATAGCTCAAGTGATGTAGTTGGATGTTCCTTCAAATGGCCATAACTTCGTAGCCATGTGTCCTTGCGTGATGATTAAGACAGTTTTGGAAAGGTATTGAAGTGGTCTACAAGATCTGTACATAGGTTTAAAGATCAAATTCACTTTTAGTCTAGTAAATGGCCTCTGAATGCATTGTACTCGGGAAAACCTGTCAATTTGAGCATGTGTTTAAAGGGTATTATGAAACTTTTTCATCGCCAAGATCCTTGTTATTGTGTCCCAGGGCTTTGGTTTGCTTATTCATGAAGGCCCAGTGACATAAAAACGATAATGGATGACCTTGCATTTTCGTCAAAATTTCAACCATGGCCATAGGGACGGGTGAAATAGCTCAAGTGATGTAGTTGGATGTTCCTTCAAATGGCCATAACCTCGTAGCCATGCGTCCTAGCGTGATGATTAAGACAGTTTTGGAAAGGTATTGAAGTGTTCTACAAGATCTGTACAAAGGTTAAAAGATCAAATTCATTTTTAGTCTAGTAGATCGCCTCTGAATGCATTGTACTCGGGAAAACCTGTCAATTTGAGCATGTATTTAAAGGGTATTATGAAACTTTTTCATCGCCAAGATCCTTGTTATTGTGTCCCAGGGCTTTGGTTTGCTTATTCATGAAGGCCCAATGACATAAAAACGATAATGGATGACCTTGCATTTTCGTCAAAATTTCAACCATGGCCATAGGGACGGGTGAAATAGCTCAAGTGATGTAGTTGGATGTTCCTTCAAATGGCCATAACTTCGTAGCCATGTGTCCTAGCATGATGATTAAGACAGTTTTGGAAAGGTATTGAAGTGGTCTACAAGATCTGTACATTGATTGAACGATCAAAGTCATTTCCAGTGTAGTAAATGGCCTCTGAATGCATTGTACTCGGGAAAACCTGTCGATTTGAGCATGTATTTAAAGGGTAAAGTGACCCATTATGAAACTTTTTCATCGCCAAGATCCTTGTTATTGTGTCCCAGGGCTTTGGTTTGCTTATTCATGAAGGCCCAATGACATAAAAACGATAATGGATGACTTTGCATTTTCGTCAAAATTTCAACCATGGCCATAGGGACGGGTGAAAAAGCTCAAGTGATGTAGTTGGATGTTCCTTCAAATGGCCATAACTTCGTAGCCATGTGTCCTTGCGTGATGATTAAGACAGTTTTGGAAAGGTATTGAAGTGTTCTACAAGATCTGTACAAAGGTTAAAAGATCAAATTCATTTTTAGTCTAGTAGATCGCCTCTGAATGCATTGTACTCGGGAAAACCTGTCAATTTGAGCATGTATTTAAAGGGTATTATGAAACTTTTTCATCGCCAAGATCCTTGTTATTGTGTCCCAGGGCTTTGGTTTGCTTATTCATGAAGGCCCAGTGACATAAAAACGATAATGGATGACCTTGCATTTTCGTCAAAATTTCAACCATGACCATAGGGACGGGTGAAATAGCTCAAGTGATGTAGTTGGATGTTCCTTCAAATGGCCATAACTTCGTAGCCATGTGTCCTAGCATGATGATTAAGACAGTTTTGGAAAGGTATTGAAGTGTTCTACAAGATCTGTACAAAGCTTAAAAGATCAAATTCATTTTTAGTCTAGTAAATCGCCTCTGAATGCATTGTACTCGGGAAAACCTGTAAATTTGAGCATGTGTTTAAAGGGTATTATGAAACTTTTTCATCGCCAAGATCCTTGTTATTGTGTCCCAGGGCTTTGGTTTGCTTATTCATGAAGGCCCAATGACATAAAAACGATAATGGATGACCTTGCATTTTCGTCAAAATTTCAACCATGGCCATAGGGACGGGTGAAAAAGCTCAAGTGATGTAGTTGGATGTTCCTTCAAATGGCCATAACTTCGTAGCCATGTGTCCTTGCGTGATGATTAAGACAGTTTTGGAAAGGTATTGAAGTGTTATACAAGATCTGTACAAAGGTTAAAAGATCAAATTCATTTTTAGTCTAGTAAATCGCCTCTGAATGCATTGTACTCGGGAAAACCTGTAAATTTGAGCATGTGTTTAAAGGGTATTATGAAACTTTTTCATCGCCAAGATCCTTGTTATTGTGTCCCAGGGCTTTGGTTTGCTTATTCATGAAGGCCCAATGACATAAAAACGATAATGGATGACCTTGCATTTTCGTCAAAATTTCAACCATGGCCATAGGGACGGGTGAAAAAGCTCAAGTGATGTAGTTGGATGTTCCTTCAAATGGCCATAACTTCGTAGCCATGTGTCCTTGCGTGATGATTAAGACAGTTTTGGAAAGGTATTGAAGTGTTCTACAAGATCTGTACAAAGGTTAAAAGATCAAATTCATTTTTAATCTAGTAGATCGCCTCTGAATGCATTGTACTCGGGAAAACCTGTCAATTTGAGCATGTGTTTAAAGGGTATTATGAAACTTTTTCATCGCCAAGATCCTTGTTATTGTGTCCCAGGGCTTTGGTTTGCTTATTCATGAAGGCCCAATGACATAAAAACGATAATGGATGACCTTGCATTTTCGTCAAAATTTCAACCATGGCCATAGGGACGGGTTAGAAAGCTCAAGTGATGTAGTTGGATGTTCCTTCAAATGGCCATAACTTCGTAGCCATGTGTCCTAGCATGATGATTAAGACAGTTTTGGAAAGGTATTGAAGTGTTCTACAAGATCTGTACAAAGGTTTAAAGAACAAATTCATTTTTGGTCTAGTAAATCGCCTCTGAATGCATTGTACTCGGGAAAACCTGTCAATTTGAGCATGTGTTTAAAGGGTATTATGAAACTTTTTCATCGCCAAGATCCTTGTTATTGTGTCCCAGGGCTTTGGTTTGCTTATTCATGAAGGCTCAATGACATAAAAACGATAATGGATGACCTTGCATTTTCGTCAAAATTTCAACCATGGCCATAGGGACGGGTGAAATAGCTCAAGTGATGTAGTTGGATGTTCCTTCAAATGGCCATAACTTCGTAGCCATGTGTCCTTGCGTGATGATTAAGACAGTTTTGGAAAGGTATTGAAGTGTTCTGCAAGATCTGTACAAAGGTTAAAAGATCAAATTCATTTTTAGTCTAGTAAATCGCCTCTGAATGCATTGTACTCGGGAAAACCTGTCAATTTGAGCATGTGTTTAAAGGGTATTATGAAACTTTTTCATCGCCAAGATCCTTGTTATTGTGTCCCAGGGCTTTGGTTTGCTTATTCATGAAGGCCCAATGACATAAAAACGATAATGGATGACCTTGCATTTTCGTCAAAATTTCAACCATGGCCATAGGGACGGGTGAAAAAGCTCAAGTGATGTAGTTGGATGTTCCTTCAAATGGCCATAACTTCGTAGCCATGTGTCCTAGCATGATGATTAAGACAGTTTTGGAAAGGTATTGAAGTGTTCTACAAGATCTGTACAAAGCTTAAAAGATCAAATTCATTTTTAGTCTAGTAAATCGCCTCTGAATGCATTGTACTCGGGAAAACCTGTCAATTTGAGCATGTGTTTAAAGGGTATTATGAAACTTTTTCATCGCCAAGATCCTTGTTATTGTGTCCCAGGGCTTTGGTTTGCTTATTCATGAAGGCGCAATGACATAAAAACGATAATGGATGACCTTGCATTTTCGTCAAAATTTCAACCATGGCCATAGGGACGGGTTAGAAAGCTCAAGTGATGTAGTTGGATGTTCCTTCAAATGGCCATAACTTCGTAGCCATGTGTCCTAGCATGATGATTAAGACAGTTTTGGAAAGATATTGAAGTGTTCTACAAGATCTGTACAAAGGTTTAAAGATCAAATTCATTTTTAGTCTAGTAAATCGCCTCTGAATGCATTGTACTCGGGAAAACCTGTCAATTTGAGCATGTGTTTAAAGGGTATTATGAAACTTTTTCATCGCCAAGATCCTTGTTATTGTGTCCCAGGGCTTTGGTTTGCTTATTCATGAAGGCTCAATGACATAAAAACGATAATGGATGACCTTGCATTTTCGTCAAAATTTCAACCATGGCCATAGGGACGGGTGAAATAGCTCAAGTGATGTAGTTGGATGTTCCTTCAAATGGCCATAACTTCGTAGCCATGTGTCCTTGCGTGATGATTAAGACAGTTTTGGAAAGGTATTGAAGTGTTATACAAGATCTGTACAAAGGTTAAAAGAACAAATTCATTTTTGGTCTAGTAAATCGCCTCTGAATGCATTGTACTCGGGAAAACCTGTCAATTTGAGCATGTGTTTAAAGGGTATTATGAAACTTTTTCATCGCCAAGATCCTTGTTATTGTGTCCCAGGGCTTTGGTTTGCTTATTCATGAAGGCTCAATGACATAAAAACGATAATGGATGACCTTGCATTTTCGTCAAAATTTCAACCATGGCCATAGGGACGGGTGAAATAGCTCAAGTGATGTAGTTGGATGTTCCTTCAAATGGCCATAACTTCGTAGCCATGTGTCCTTGCGTGATGATTAAGACAGTTTTGGAAAGGTATTGAAGTGGTCTACAAGATCTGTACATAGGTTTAAAGATCAAATTCACTTTTAGTCTAGTAAATGGCCTCTGAATGCATTGTACTCGGGAAAACCTGTCAATTTGAGCATGTGTTTAAAGGGTATTATGAAACTTTTTCATCGCCAAGATCCTTGTTATTGTGTCCCATGGCTTTGGTTTGCTTATTCATGAAGGCCCAATGACATAAAAACGATAATGGATGACCTTGCATTTTCGTCAAAATTTCAACCATGGCCATAGGGACGGGTGAAAAAGGTCAAGTGATGTAGTTGGATGTTCCTTCAAATGGCCATAGCTTCGTAGCCATGTGGCCTAGCATGATGATTAAGACAGTTTTGGAAAGGTATTGAAGTGTTCTACAAGATCTGTACAAAGGTTAAAAGATCACATTCATTTTTAGTCTAGTAAATCGCCTCTGAATGCATTGTACTCGGGAAAACCTGTCAATTTGAGGATGTGTTTAAAGGGTATTATGAAACTTTTTCATCGCCAAGATCCTTGTTATTGTGTCCCAGGGCTTTGGTTTGCTTATTCATGAAGGCCCAATGACATAAAAACGATAATGGATGACCTTGCATTTTCGTCAAAATTCCAACCATGGCCATAGGGACGGGTGAAATAGCTCAAGTGATGTAGTTGGATGTTCCTTCAAATGGCCATAACTTCGTAGCCATGTGTCCTTGCGTGATGATTAAGACAGTTTTGGAAAGGTATTGAAGTGGTCTACAAGATCTGTACATAGGTTTAAAGATCAAATTCACTTTTAGTCTAGTAAATGGCCTCTGAATGCATTGTACTCGGGAAAACCTGTCAATTTGAGCATGTGTTTAAAGGGTATTATGAAACTTTTTCATCGCCAAGATCCTTGTTATTGTGTCCCAGGGCTTTGGTTTGCTTATTCATGAAGGCCCAATGACATAAAAACGATAATGGATGACCTTGCATTTTCGTCAAAATTCCAACCATGGCCATAGGGACGGGTGAAATAGCTCAAGTGATGTAGTTGGATGTTCCTTCAAATGGCCATAACTTCGTAGCCATGTGTCCTTGCGTGATGATTAAGACAGTTTTGGAAAGGTATTGAAGTGTTCTACAAGATCTGTACAAAGGTTAAAAGATCAAATTCATTTTTAGTCTAGTAAATCGCCTCTGAATGCATTGTACTCGGGAAAACCTGTCAATTTGAGCATGTGTTTAAAGGGTATTATGAAACTTTTTCATCGCCAAGATCCTTGTTATTGTGTCCCAGGGCTTTGGTTTGCTTATTCATTAAGGCGCAATGACATAAAAACGATAATGGATGACCTTGCATTTTCGTCAAAATTTCAACCATGGCCATAGGGACGGGTGAAATAGCTCAAGTGATGTAGTTGGATGTTCCTTCAAATGGCCATAACTTCGTAGCCATGTGTCCTAGCATGATGATTAAGACAGTTTTGGAAAGGTATTGAAGTGTTCTACAAGATTTGTACAAAGGTTAAAAGATCAAATTCATTTTTAGTCTAGTAAATCGCCTCTGAATGCATTGTACTCGGGAAAACCTGTCAATTTGAGCATGTGTTTAAAGGGTATTATGAAACTTTTTCATCGCCAAGATCCTTGTTATTGTGTCCCAGGGCTTTGGTTTGCTTATTCATGAAGGCCCAATGACATAAAAACGATAATGGATGACCTTGCATTTTCGTCAAAATTTCAACCATGGCCATAGGGACGGGTGAAAAAGGTCAAGTGATGTAGTTGGATGTTCCTTCAAATGGCCATAGCTTCGTAGCCATGTGGCCTAGCGTGATGATTAAGACAGTTTTGGTAAGGTATTGAAGTGGTTTACAAGATCTGTACATTGATTGAAAGATCAAAGTCACTTTCAGTGTAGTAAATGGCCTCTGAATGCATTGTACTCGGGAAAACCTGTCGATTTGAGCATGTATTTAAAGGGTAAAGTGACCCATTATGAAACTTTTTCATCGCCAAGATCCTTGTTATTGTGTCCCAGGGCTTTGGTTTGCTTATTCATGAAGGCCCAATGACATAAAAACGATAATGGATGACCTTGCATTTTCGTCAAAATTTCAACCATGGCCATAGGGACGGGTGAAATAGCTCAAGTGATGTAGTTGGATGTTCCTTCAAATGGCCATAACTTCGTAGCCATGTGTCCTAGCATGATGATTAAGACAGTTTTGGAAAGGTTTTGAGGTGTTCTAGAAGATCTGTACAAAGGTTAAAAGATCAAATTCATTTTTAGTCTAGTAAATCGCCTCTGAATGCATTGTACTCGGGAAAACCTGTAAATTTGAGCATGTATTTAAAGGGTAAAGTGACCCATTATGAAACTTTTTCATCGCCAAGATCCTTGTTATTGTGTCCCAGGGCTTTGATTTGCTTATTCATGAAGGCCCAATGACATAAAAACGATAATGGATGACCTTGCATTTTCGTCAAAATTTCAACCATGGCCATAGGGACGGGTGAAAAAGCTCAAGTGATGTAGTTGGATGTTCCTTCAAATGGCCATAACTTCGTAGCCATGTGTCCTTGCGTGATGATTAAGACAGTTTTGGAAAGGTATTGAAGTGTTCTACAAGATCTGTACAAAGGTCTAAAGATCAAATTCATTTTTAGTCTAGTAAATCGCCTCTGAATGCATTGTACTCGGGAAAACCTGTCAATTTGAGCATGTGTTTAAAGGGTATTATGAAACTTTTTCATCGCCAAGATCCTTGTTATTGTGTCCCAGGGCTTTGGTTTGCTTATTCATGAAGGCCCAATGACATAAAAACGATAATGGATGACCTTGCATTTTCGTCAAAATTTCAACCATGGCCATAGGGACGGGTGAAATAGCTCAAGTGATGTAGTTGGATGTTCCTTCAAATGGCCATAACTTCGTAGCCATGTGTCCTTGCGTGATGATTAAGACAGTTTTGGAAAGGTATTGAAGTGTTCTACAAGATCTGTACAAAGGTTAAAAGAACAAATTCATTTTTAGTCTAGTAAATCGCCTCTGAATGCATTGTACTCGGGAAAACCTGTCAATTTGAGCATGTATTTAAAGGGTAAAGTGACCCATTATGAAACTTTTTCATCGCCAAGATCCTTGTTATTGTGTCCCAGGGCTTTGGTTTGCTTATTCATGAAGGCCCAATGACATAAAAACGATAATGGATGACCTTGCATTTTCGTCAAAATTTCAACCATGGCCATAGGGACGGGTTAGAAAGCTCAAGTGATGTAGTTGGATGTTCCTTCAAATGGCCATAACTTCGTAGCCATGTGTCCTTGCGTGATGATTAAGACAGTTTTGGGAAGGTATTGAAGTGGTCTACAAGATCTGCGCATAGGTTTAATGATCAGAGTCACTGAAAGCCTAGTAAATGGCCTCTGAATGCATTGTACTCGGGAAAACCTGTCAATTTGAGCATGTGTTTAAAGGGTATTATGAAACTTTTTCATCGCCAAGATCCTTGTTATTGTGTCCCAGGGCTTTGGTTTGCTTATTCATGAAGGCGCAATGACATAAAAACGTTAATGGATGACCTTGCATTTTCGTCAAAATTTCAACCATGGCCATAGGGACGGGTGAAAAAGCTCAAGTGATGTAGTTGGATGTTCCTTCAAATGGCCATAACTTCATAGCCATGTGTCCTTGCGTGATGATTAAGACAGTTTTGGAAAGGTATTGAAGTGTTCTACAAGATCTGTACAAAGGTTAAAAGAACAAATTCATTTTTAGTCTAGTAAATCGCCTCTGAATGCATTGTACTCGGGAAAACCTGTCAATTTGAGCATGTGTTTAAAGGGTATTATGAAACTTTTTCATCGCCAAGATCCTTGTTATTGTGTCCCAGGGCTTTGGTTTGCTTATTCATGAAGGCCCAATGACATAAAAACGATAATGGATGACCTTGCATTTTCGTCAAAATTTCAACCATGGCCATAGGGACGGGTGAAAAAGCTCAAGTGATGTAGTTGGATGTTCCTTCAAATGGCCATAACTTCGTAGCCATGTGTCCTTGCGTGATGATTAAGACAGTTTTGGAAAGGTATTGAAGTGGTCTACAAGATCTGTACATAGGTTTAAAGATCAAATTCACTTTTAGTCTAGTAAATCGCCTCTGAATGCATTGTACTCGGGAAAACCTGTCAATTTGAGCATGTGTTTAAAGGGTATTATGAAACTTTTTCATCGCCAAGATCCTTGTTATTGTGTCCCAGGGCTTTGGTTTGCTTATTCATGAAGGCCCAATGACATAAAAACGATAATGGATGACCTTGCATTTTCGTCAAAATTTCAACCATGGCCATAGGGACGGGTGAAAAAGCTCAAGTGATGTAGTTGGATGTTCCTTCAAATGGCCATAACTTCGTAGCCATGTGTCCTTGCGTGATGATTAAGACAGTTTTGGAAAAGTATTGAAGTGTTCTACAAGATCTGTACAAAGGTTAAAAGATCAAATTCATTTTTACTCTAGTAAATCGCCTCTGAATGCATTGTACTCGGGAAAACCTGTCAATTTGAGCATGTGTTTAAAGGGTATTATGAAACTTTTTCATCGCCAAGATCCTTGTTATTGTGTCCCAGGGCTTTGGTTTGCTTATTCATGAAGGCCCAATGACATAAAAACGATAATGGATGACCTTGCATTTTCGTCAAAATTCCAACCATGGCCATAGGGACGGGTGAAATAGCTCAAGTGATGTAGTTGGATGTTCCTTCAAATGGCCATACCTTCGTAGCCATGTGTCCTAGCATGATGATTAAGACAGTTTTGGAAAGGTATTGAAGTGGTCTACAAGATCTGTACATCGGGTAAAAGATCAAATTCACTTTTAGTCTAGTAAATGGCCTCTGAATGCATTGTACTCGGGAAAACCTGTCAATTTGAGCATGTGTTTAAAGGGTATTATGAAACTTTTTCATCGCCAAGATCCTTGTTATTGTGTCCCAGGGCTTTGGTTTGCTTATTCATGAAGGCCCAGTGACATAAAAACGATAATGGATGACCTTGCATTTTCGTCAAAATTTCAACCATGGCCATAGCGACGGGTGAAATAGCTCAAGTGATGTAGTTGGATGTTCCTTCAAATGGCCATAACCTCGTAGCCATGTGTCCTAGCGTGATGATTAAGACAGTTTTGGAAAGGTATTGAAGTGTTCTACAAGATCTGTACATTGATTGAAAGATCAAAGTCACTTTCAGTGTAATAAATGGCCTCAGAATGCATTGTACTCGGGACAACCTGTCGATTTGCGCATGTATTTAAAGGGTAAAGTGACCCATTATGAAACTTTTTCATCGCCAAGATCCTTGTTATTGTGTCCCAGGGCTTTGGTTTGCTTATTCATGAAGGCCCAATGACATAAAAACGATAATGGATGACCTTGCATTTTCGTCAAAATTTCAACCATGGCCATAGGGACGGGTGAAAAAGCTCAAGTGATGTAGTTGGATGTTCCTTCAAATGGCCATAACTTCGTAGCCATGTGTCCTTGCGTGATGATTAAGACAGTTTTGGAAAGGTATTGAAGTGGTCTACAAGATCTGTACATAGGTTTAAAGATCAAATTCACTTTTAGTCTAGTAAATCGCCTCTGAATGCATTGTACTCGGGAAAACCTGTCAATTTGAGCATGTGTTTAAAGGGTATTATGAAACTTTTTCATCGCCAAGATCCTTGTTATTGTGTCCCAGGGCTTTGGTTTGCTTATTCATGAAGGCCCAATGACATAAAAACGATAATGGATGACCTTGCATTTTCGTCAAAATTTCAACCATGGCCATAGGGACGGGTGAAAAAGCTCAAGTGATGTAGTTGGATGTTCCTTCAAATGGCCATAACTTCGTAGCCATGTGTCCTTGCGTGATGATTAAGACAGTTTTGGAAAGGTATTGAAGTGGTCTACAAGATCTGTACATAGGTTTAAAGATCAAATTCACTTTTAGTCTAGTAAATCGCCTCTGAATGCATTGTACTCGGGAAAACCTGTCAATTTGAGCATGTGTTTAAAGGGTATTATGAAACTTTTTCATCGCCAAGATCCTTGTTATTGTGTCCCAGGGCTTTGGTTTGCTTATTCATGAAGGCCCAATGACATAAAAACGATAATGGATGACCTTGCATTTTCGTCAAAATTTCAACCATGGCCATAGGGACGGGTGAAAAAGCTCAAGTGATGTAGTTGGATGTTCCTTCAAATGGCCATAACTTCGTAGCCATGTGTCCTTGCGTGATGATTAAGACAGTTTTGGAAAAGTATTGAAGTGTTCTACAAGATCTGTACAAAGGTTAAAAGATCAAATTCATTTTTACTCTAGTAAATCGCCTCTGAATGCATTGTACTCGGGAAAACCTGTCAATTTGAGCATGTGTTTAAAGGGTATTATGAAACTTTTTCATCGCCAAGATCCTTGTTATTGTGTCCCAGGGCTTTGGTTTGCTTATTCATGAAGGCCCAATGACATAAAAACGATAATGGATGACCTTGCATTTTCGTCAAAATTCCAACCATGGCCATAGGGACGGGTGAAATAGCTCAAGTGATGTAGTTGGATGTTCCTTCAAATGGCCATACCTTCGTAGCCATGTGTCCTAGCATGATGATTAAGACAGTTTTGGAAAGGTATTGAAGTGGTCTACAAGATCTGTACATCGGGTAAAAGATCAAATTCACTTTTAGTCTAGTAAATGGCCTCTGAATGCATTGTACTCGGGAAAACCTGTCAATTTGAGCATGTGTTTAAAGGGTATTATGAAACTTTTTCATCGCCAAGATCCTTGTTATTGTGTCCCAGGGCTTTGGTTTGCTTATTCATGAAGGCCCAGTGACATAAAAACGATAATGGATGACCTTGCATTTTCGTCAAAATTTCAACCATGGCCATAGCGACGGGTGAAATAGCTCAAGTGATGTAGTTGGATGTTCCTTCAAATGGCCATAACCTCGTAGCCATGTGTCCTAGCGTGATGATTAAGACAGTTTTGGAAAGGTATTGAAGTGGTCTACAAGATCTGTACATTGATTGAACGATCAAAGTCACTTTCAGTGTAGTAAATGGCCTCTGAATGCATTGTACTCGGGAAAACCTGTCGATTTGAGCATGTATTTAAAGGGTAAAGTGACCCATTATGAAACTTTTTCATCGCCAAGATCCTTGTTATTGTGTCCCAGGGCTTTGATTTGCTTATTCATGAAGGCCCAATGACATTAAAACGATAATGGATGACCTTGCATTTTCGTCAAAATTTCAACCATGGCCATAGGGACGGGTGAAAAAGGTCAAGTGATGTAGTTGGATGTTCCTTCAAATGGCCATAACCTCGTAGCCATGTGTCCTAGCGTGATGATTAAGACAGTTTTGGAAAGGTATTGAAGTGTTCTACAAGATCTGTACATTGATTGAAAGATCAAAGTCACTTTCAGTGTAATAAATGGCCTCAGAATGCATTGTACTCGGGACAACCTGTCGATTTGCGCATGTATTTAAAGGGTAAAGTGACCCATTATGAAACTTTTTCATCGCCAAGATCCTTGTTATTGTGTCCCAGGGCTTTGATTTGCTTATTCATGAAGGCCCAATGACATTAAAACGATAATGGATGACCTTGCATTTTCGTCAAAATTTCAACCATGGCCAAAGGGACGGGTGAAATAGCTCAAGTGATGTAGTTGGATGTTCCTTCAAATGGCCATAACCTCGTAGCCATGTGTCCTAGCGTGATGATTAAGACAGTTTTGGAAAGGTATTGAAGTGGTCTACAAGATCTGTACATTGATTGGAAGATCAAAGTCACTTTCAGTGTAGTAAATGGCCTCTGAATGCATTGTACTCGGGAAAACCTGTCGATTTGAGCATGTATTTAAAGGGTAAAGTGACCCATTATGAAACTTTTTCATCGCCAAGATCCTTGTTATTGTGTCCCAGGGCTTTGATTTGCTTATTCATGAAGGCCCAATGACATAAAAACGATAATGGATGACCTTGCATTTTCGTCAAAATTTCAACCATGGCCATAGGGACGGGTGAAAAAGCTCAAGTGATGTAGTTGGATGTTCCTTCAAATGGCCATAACTTCGTAGCCATGTGTCCTTGCGTGATGATTAAGACAGTTTTGGAAAGGTATTGAAGTGTTCTACAAGATCTGTACAAAGGTTAAAAGATCAAATTCATTTTTAGTCTAGTAGATCGCCTCTGAATGCATTGTACTCGGGAAAACCTGTCAATTTGAGCATGTGTTTAAAGGGTATTATGAAACTTTTTCATCGCCAAGATCTTTGTTATTGTGTCCCAGGGCTTTGGTTTGCTTATTCATGAAGGCCCAGTGACATAAAAACGATAATGGATGACCTTGCATTTTCGTCAAAATTTCAACCATGGCCATAGGGACGGGTGAAATAGCTCAAGTGATGAAGTTGGATGTTCCTTCAAATGGCCATAACCTCGTAGCCATGTGTCCTAGCGTGATGATTAAGACAGTTTTGGAAAGGTATTGAAGTGGTCTACAAGATCTGTACATTGATTGAACGATCAAAGTTACTTTCAGTGTAGTAAATGGCCTCTGAATGCATTGTACTCGGGAAAACCTGTCGATTTGAGCATGTATTTAAAGGGTAAAGTGACCCATTATGAAACTTTTTCATCGCCAAGATCCTTGTTATTGTGTCCCAGGGCTTTGATTTGCTTATTCATGAAGGCCCAATGACATTAAAACGATAATGGATGACCTTGCATTTTCGTCAAAATTCCAACCATGGCCAAAGGGACGGGTGAAATAGCTCATGTGATGTAGTTGGATGTTCCTTCAAATGGCCATAACCTCGTAGCCATGTGTCCTAGCGTGATGATTAAGACAGTTTTGGAAAGGTATTGAAGTGGTCTACAAGATCTGTACATTGATTGGAAGATCAAAGTCACTTTCAGTGTAGTAAATGGCCTCTGAATGCATTGTACTCGGGAAAACCTGTCAATTTGAGCATGTATTTAAAGGGTAAAGTGACCCATTATGAAACTTTTTCATCGCCAAGATCCTTGTTATTGTGTCCCAGGGCTTTGATTTGCTTATTCATGAAGGCCCAATGACATTAAAACGATAATGGATGACCTTGCATTTTCGTCAAAATTCCAACCATGGCCAAAGGGACGGGTGAAATAGCTCATGTGATGTAGTTGGATGTTCCTTCAAATGGCCATAACCTCGTAGCCATGTGTCCTTGCGTGATGATTAAGACAGTTTTGGAAAGGTATTGAAGTGTTCTACAAGATCTGTACAAAGGTTAAAAGATCAAATTAATTTTTAGTCTAGTAAATCGCCTCTGAATGCATTGTACTCGGGAAAACCTGTCAATTTGAGCATGTGTTTAAAGGGTATTATGAAACTTTTTCATCGCCAAGATCCTTGTTATTGTGTCCCAGGGCTTTGGTTTGCTTATTCATGAAGGCCCAGTGACATAAAAACGATAATGGATGACCTTGCATTTTCGTCAAAATTTCAACCATGGCCATAGGGACGGGTGAAATAGCTCAAGTGATGTAGTTGGATGTTCCTTCAAATGGCCATAACCTCGTAGCCATGTGTCCTTGCGTGATGATTAAGACAGTTTTGGAAAGGTATTGAAGTGTTCTACAAGATCTGTACAAAGGTTAAAAGATCAAATTAATTTTTAGTCTAGTAAATCGCCTCTGAATGCATTGTACTCGGGAAAACCTGTCAATTTGAGCATGTGTTTAAAGGGTATTATGAAACTTTTTCATCGCCAAGATCCTTGTTATTGTGTCCCAGGGCTTTGGTTTGCTTATTCATGAAGGCCCAGTGACATAAAAACGATAATGGATGACCTTGCATTTTCGTCAAAATTTCAACCATGGCCATAGGGACGGGTGAAATAGCTCAAGTGATGTAGTTGGATGTTCCTTCAAATGGCCATAACCTCGTAGCCATGCGTCCTAGCGTGATGATTAAGACAGTTTTGGAAAGGTATTGAAGTGGTCTACAAGATCTGTACATTGATTGAACGATCAAAGTCATTTCCAGTGTAGTAAATGGCCTCTGAATGCATTGTACTCGGGAAAACCTGTCAATTTGAGCATGTATTTAAAGGGTAAAGTGACCCATTATGAAACTTTTTCATCGCCAAGATCCTTGTTATTGTGTCCCAGGGCTTTGATTTGCTTATTCATGAAGGCCCAATGACATAAAAACGATAATGGATGACTTTGCATTTTCGTCAAAATTTCAACCATGGCCATAGGGACGGGTGAAAAAGCTCAAGTGATGTAGTTGGATGTTCCTTCAAATGGCCATAACTTCGTAGCCATGTGTCCTTGCGTGATGATTAAGACAGTTTTGGAAAGGTATTGAAGTGTTCTACAAGATCTGTACAAAGGTTAAAAGATCAAATTCATTTTTAGTCTAGTAAATCGCCTCTGAATGCATTGTACTCGGGAAAACCTGTCAATTTGAGCATGTGTTTAAAGGGTATTATGAAACTTTTTCATCGCCAAGATCCTTGTTATTGTGTCCCAGGGCTTTGGTTTGCTTATTCATGAAGGCCCAGTGACATAAAAACGATAATGGATGACCTTGCATTTTCGTCAAAATTTCAACCATGGCCATAGGGACGGGTGAAATAGCTCAAGTGATGTAGTTGGATGTTCCTTCAAATGGCCATAACTTCGTAGCCATGTGTCCTAGCATGATGATTAAGACAGTTTTGGAAAGGTATTGAAGTGTTCTACAAGATCTGTACATTGATTGAAAGATCAAAGTCACTTTCAGTGTAGTAAATGGCCTCTGAATGCATTGTACTCGGGAAAACCTGTCGATTTGCGCATGTGTTTAAAGGGTATTATGAAACTTTTTCATCGCCAAGATCCTTGTTATTGTGTCCCAGGGCTTTGATTTGCTTATTCATGAAGCCCCAATGACATTAAAACGATAATGGATGACCTTGCATTTTCGTCAAAATTTCAACCATGGCCAAAGGGACGGGTGAAATAGCTCAAGTGATGTAGTTGGATGTTCCTTCAAATGGCCATAACCTCGTAGCCATGTGTCCTTGCGTGATGATTAAGACAGTTTTGGAAAGGTATTGAAGTGTTCTAGAAGATCTGTACAAAGGTTAAAAGATCAAATTCATTTTTAGTCTAGTAAATCGCCTCTGAATGCATTGTACTCGGGAAAACCTGTCAATTTGAGCATGTGTTTAAAGGGTATTATGAAACTTTTTCATCGCCAAGATCCTTGTTATTGTGTCCCAGGGCTTTGGTTTGCTTATTCATGAAGGCCCAATGACATAAAAACGATAATGGATGACCTTGCATTTTCGTCAAAATTTCAACCATGGCCATAGGGACGGGTGAAATAGCTCAAGTGATGTAGTTGGATGTTCCTTCAAATGGCCATAACTTCGTAGCCATGTGTCCTAGCGTGATGATTAAGACAGTTTTGGAAAGGTATTGAAGTGGTCTACAAGATCTGTACATTGATTGAAAGATCAAAGTCACTTTCAGTGTAGTAAATGGCCTCTGAATGCATTGTACTCGGGAAAACCTGTCGATTTGAGCATGTATTTAAAGGGTAAAGTGACCCATTATGAAACTTTTTCATCGCCAAGATCCTTGTTATTGTGTCCCAGGGCTTTGGTTTGCTTATTCATGAAGGCCCAATGACATAAAAACGATAATGGATGACCTTGCATTTTCGTCAAAATTTCAACCATGGCCATAGGGACGGGTGAAAAAGCTCAAGTGATGTAGTTGGATGTTCCTTCAAATGGCCATAACTTCGTAGCCATGTGTCCTTGCGTGATGATTAAGACAGTTTTGGAAAGGTATTGAAGTGTTCTACAAGATCTGTACAAAGGTTAAAAGATCAAATTCATTTTTAGTCTAGTAAATCGCATCTGAATGCATTGTACTCGGGAAAACCTGTCAATTTGAGCATGTGTTTAAAGGGTATTATGAAACTTTTTCATCGCCAAGATCCTTGTTATTGTGTCCCAGGGCTTTGGTTTGCTTATTCATGAAGGCCCAATGACATAAAAACGATAATGGTTGACCTTGCATTTTCGTCAAAATTCCAACCATGGCCATAGGGACGGGTGAAAAAGCTCAAGTGATGTAGTTGGATGTTCCTTCAAATGGCCATAACTTCGTAGCCATGTGTCCTTGCGTGATGATTAAGACAGTTTTGGAAAGGTATTGAAGTGTTCTACAAGATCTGTACACAGGTTAAAAGATCAAATTCATTTTTAGTCTAGTAAATCGCATCTGAATGCATTGTACTCGGGAAAACCTGTCAATTTGAGCATGTGTTTAAAGGGTATTATGAAACTTTTTCATCGCCAAGATCCTTGTTATTGTGTCCCAGGGCTTTGGTTTGCTTATTCATGAAGGCCCAATGACATAAAAACGATAATGGATGACCTTGCATTTTCGTCAAAATTTCAACCATGGCCATAGGGACGGGTGAAAAAGCTCAAGTGATGTAGTTGGATGTTCCTTCAAATGGCCATAACTTCGTAGCCATGTGTCCTTGCGTGATGATTAAGACAGTTTTGGAAAGGTATTGAAGTGGTCTACAAGATCTGTACATAGGTTTAAAGATCAAATTCACTTTTAGTCTAGTAAATGGCCTCTGAATGCATTGTACTCGGGAAAACCTGTCAATTTGAGCATGTGTTTAAAGGGTATTATGAAACTTTTTCATCGCCAAGATCCTTGTTATTGTGTCCCAGGGCTTTGGTTTGCTTATTCATGAAGGCCCAATGACATAAAAACGATAATGGATGACCTTGCATTTTCGTCAAAATTTCAACCATGGCCATAGGGACGGGTGAAAAAGCTCAAGTGATGTAGTTGGATGTTCCTTCAAATGGCCATAACTTCGTAGCCATGTGTCTTTGCGTGATGATTAAGACAGTTTTGGAAAGGTATTGAAGTGGTCTACAAGATCTGTACATAGGTTTAAAGATCAAATTCACTTTTAGTCTAGTAAATGGCCTCTGAATGCATTGTACTCGGGAAAACCTGTCAATTTGAGCATGTGTTTAAAGGGTATTATGAAACTTTTTCATCGCCAAGATCCTTGTTATTGTGTCCCAGGGCTTTGGTTTGCTTATTCATGAAGGCCCAATGACATAAAAACGATAATGGATGACCGTGCATTTTCGTCAAAATTTCAACCATGGCCACAGGGACGGGTGAAATAGCTCAAGTGATGTAGTTGGATGTTCCTTCAAATGGCCATAACTTCGTAGCCATGCGTCCTAGCGTGATGATTAAGACAGTTTTGGAAAGGTATTGAAGTGGTCTACAAGATCTGTACATTGATTGAACGATCAAAGTCATTTCCAGTGTAGTAAATGGCCTCTGAATGCATTGTACTCGGGAAAACCTGTCGATTTGAGCATGTATTTAAAGGGTAAAGTGACCCATTATGAAACTTTTTCATCGCCAAGATCCTTGTTATTGTGTCCCAGGGCTTTGATTTGCTTATTCATGAAGGCCCAATGACATAAAAACGATAATGGATGACCTTGCATTTTCGTCAAAATTCCAACCATGGCCATAGGGACGGGTGAAAAAGCTCAAGTGATGTAGTTGGATGTTCCTTCAAATGGCCATAACTTCGTAGCCATGTGTCCTTGCGTGATGATTAAGACAGTTTTGGAAAGGTATTGAAGTGTTCTACAAGATCTGTACAAAGGTTAAAAGATCAAATTCATTTTTAGTCTAGTAAATCGCATCTGAATGCATTGTACTCGGGAAAACCTGTCAATTTGAGCATGTGTTTAAAGGGTATTATGAAACTTTTTCATCGCCAAGATCCTTGTTATTGTGTCCCAGGGCTTTGGTTTGCTTATTCATGAAGGCCCAATGACATAAAAACGATAATGGATGACCTTGCATTTTCGTCAAAATTTCAACCATGGCCATAGGGACGGGTGAAAAAGCTCAAGTGATGTAGTTGGATGTTCCTTCAAATGGCCATAACTTCGTAGCCATGTGTCCTTGCGTGATGATTAAGACAGTTTTGGAAAGGTATTGAAGTGGTCTACAAGATCTGTACATAGGTTTAAAGATCAAATTCACTTTTAGTCTAGTAAATGGCCTCTGAATGCATTGTACTCGGGAAAACCTGTCAATTTGAGCATGTGTTTAAAGGGTATTATGAAACTTTTTCATCGCCAAGATCCTTGTTATTGTGTCCCAGGGCTTTGGTTTGCTTATTCATGAAGGCCCAATGACATAAAAACGATAATGGATGACCTTGCATTTTCGTCAAAATTTCAACCATGGCCATAGGGACGGGTGAAAAAGCTCAAGTGATGTAGTTGGATGTTCCTTCAAATGGCCATAACTTCGTAGCCATGTGTCCTTGCGTGATGATTAAGACAGTTTTGGAAAGGTATTGAAGTGGTCTACAAGATCTGTACATAGGTTTAAAGATCAAATTCACTTTTAGTCTAGTAAATGGCCTCTGAATGCATTGTACTCGGGAAAACCTGTCAATTTGAGCATGTGTTTAAAGGGTATTATGAAACTTTTTCATCGCCAAGATCCTTGTTATTGTGTCCCAGGGCTTTGGTTTGCTTATTCATGAAGGCCCAATGACATAAAAACGATAATGGATGACCTTGCATTTTCGTCAAAATTTCAACCATGGCCACAGGGACGGGTGAAATAGCTCAAGTGATGTAGTTGGATGTTCCTTCAAATGGCCATAACTTCGTAGCCATGCGTCCTAGCGTGATGATTAAGACAGTTTTGGAAAGGTATTGAAGTGGTCTACAAGATCTGTACATTGATTGAACGATCAAAGTCATTTCCAGTGTAGTAAATGGCCTCTGAATGCATTGTACTCGGGAAAACCTGTCGATTTGAGCATGTATTTAAAGGGTAAAGTGACCCATTATGAAACTTTTTCATCGCCAAGATCCTTGTTATTGTGTCCCAGGGCTTTGATTTGCTTATTCATGAAGGCCCAATGACATAAAAACGATAATGGATGACTTTGCATTTTCGTCAAAATTTCAACCATGGCCATAGGGACGGGTGAAAAAGCTCAAGTGATGTAGTTGGATGTTCCTTCAAATGGCCATAACTTCGTAGCCATGTGTCCTTGCGTGATGATTAAGACAGTTTTGGAAAGGTATTGAAGTGGTCTACAAGATCTGTACATAGGTTTAAAGATCAAATTCATTTTTAGTCTAGTAGATCGCCTCTGAATGCATTGTACTCGGGAAAACCTGTCAATTTGAGCATGTGTTTAAAGGGTATTATGAAACTTTTTCATCGCCAAGATCCTTGTTATTGTGTCCCAGGGCTTTGGTTTGCTTATTCATGAAGGCCCAATGACATAAAAACGATAATGGATGACCTTGCATTTTCGTCAAAATTTCAACCATGGCCATAGGGACGGGTGAAAAAGCTCAAGTGATGTAGTTGGATGTTCCTTCAAATGGCCATAACTTCGTAGCCATGTGTCCTTGCGTGATGATTAAGACAGTTTTGGAAAGGTATTGAAGTGGTCTACAAGATCTGTACATAGGTTTAAAGATCAAATTCACTTTTAGTCTAGTAGATCGCCTCTGAATGCATTGTACTCGGGAAAACCTGTCAATTTGAGCATGTGTTTAAAGGGTATTATGAAACTTTTTCATCGCCAAGATCCTTGTTATTGTGTCCCAGGGCTTTGATTTGCTTATTCATGAAGGCCCAATGACATAAAAACGATAATGGATGACCTTGCATTTTCGTCAAAATTTCAACCATGGCCATAGGGACGGGTGAAAAAGCTCAAGTGATGTAGTTGGATGTTCCTTCAAATGGCCATAACTTCGTAGCCATGTGTCCTAGCGTGATGATTGAGACAGTTTTGGGAAGGTATTGAAGTTGTCTACAAGATCTGTACATAGGTTTAAAGATCAAATTTACTTTTAGTCTAGTAAATGGCCTCTGAATGCATTGTACTCGGGAAAACCTGTCAATTTGAGCATGTGTTTAAAGGGTATTATGAAACTTTTTCATCGCCAAGATCCTTGTTATTGTGTCCCAGGGCTTTGGTTTGCTTATTCATGAAGGCCCAGTGACATAAAAACGATAATGGATGACCTTGCATTTTCGTCAAAATTTCAACCATGGCCATAGGGACGGGTGAAATAGCTCAAGTGATGTAGTTGGATGTTCCTTCAAATGGCCATAACTTCGTAGCCATGTGTCCTTGCGTGATGATTAAGACAGTTTTGGAAAGGTATTGAAGTGTTCTACAAGATCTGTACAAAGGTTAAAAGATCAAATTCATTTTTAGTCTAGTAAATCGCATCTGAATGCATTGTACTCGGGAAAACCTGTCAATTTGAGCATGTGTTTAAAGGGTATTATGAAACTTTTTCATCGCCAAGATCCTTGTTATTGTGTCCCAGGGCTTTGGTTTGCTTATTCATGAAGGCCCAATGACATAAAAACGATAATGGATGACCTTGCATTTTCGTCAAAATTTCAACCATGGCCATAGGGACGGGTGAAATAGCTCAAGTGATGTAGTTGGATGTTCCTTCAAATGGCCATAACTTCGTAGCCATGTGTCCTAGCATGATGATTAAGACAGTTTTGGAAAGGTATTGAAGTGTTCTACAAGATCTGTACAAAGGTTAAATGATCAAATTCATTTTTAGTCTAGTAAATCGCATCTGAATGCATTGTACTCGGGAAAACCTGTCAATTTGAGCATGTGTTTAAAGGGTATTATGAAACTTTTTCATCGCCAAGATCCTTGTTATTGTGTCCCAGGGCTTTGATTTGCTTATTCATGAAGGCCCAATGACATAAAAACGATAATGGATGACCTTGCATTTTCGTCAAAATTTCAACCATGGCCATAGGGACGGGTGAAAAAGGTCAAGTGATGTAGTTGGATGTTCCTTCAAATGGCCATAACCTCGTAGCCATGTGTCCTAGCGTGATGATTAAGACAGTTTTGGAAAGGTATTGAAGTGGTCTACAAGATCTGTACATTGATTGAAAGATCAAAGTCACTTTCAGTGTAGTAAATGGCCTCTGAATGCATTGTACTCGGGACAACCTGTCGATTTGCGCATGTATTTAAAGGGTAAAGTGACCCATTATGAAACTTTTTCATCGCCAAGATCCTTGTTATTGTGTCCCAGGGCTTTGATTTGCTTATTCATGAAGGCCCAATGACATAAAAACGATAATGGATGACCTTGCATTTTCGTCAAAATTTCAACCATGGCCATAGGGACGGGTGAAAAAGCTCAAGTGATGTAGTTGGATGTTCCTTCAAATGGCCATAACTTCGTAGCCATGTGTCCTTGCGTGATGATTAAGACAGTTTTGGAAAGGTATTGAAGTGTTCTACAAGATCTGTACAAAGGTTAAAAGATCAAATTCATTTTTAGTCTAGTATATCGCCTCTGAATGCATTGTACTCGGGAAAACCTGTCAATTTGAGCATGTGTTTAAAGGGTATTATGAAACTTTTTCATCGCCAAGATCCTTGTTATTGTGTCCCAGGGCTTTGGTTTGCTTATTCATGAAGGCCCAGTGACATAAAAACGATAATGGATGACCTTGCATTTTCGTCAAAATTTCAACCATGGCCATAGGGACGGGTGAAATAGCTCAAGTGATGAAGTTGGATGTTCCTTCAAATGGCCATAACCTCGTAGCCATGTGTCCTAGCGTGATGATTAAGACAGTTTTGGAAAGGTATTGAAGTGGTCTACAAGATCTGTACATTGATTGAAAGATCAAAGTCACTTTCAGTGTAGTAAATGGCCTCTGAATGCATTGTACTCGGGAAAACCTGTCGATTTGAGCATGTATTTAAAGGGTAAAGTGACCCATTATGAAACTTTTTCATCGCCAAGATCCTTGTTATTGTGTCCCAGGGCTTTGATTTGCTTATTCATGAAGGCCCAATGACATAAAAACGATAATGGATGACCTTGCATTTTCGTCAAAATTTCAACCATGGCCATAGGGACGGGTGAAAAAGCTCAAGTGATGTAGTTGGATGTTCCTTCAAATGGCCATAACTTCGTAGCCATGTGTCCTTGCGTGATGATTAAGACAGTTTTGGAAAGGTATTGAAGTGTTCTACAAGATCTGTACAAAGGTTAAAAGATCAAATTCATTTTTAGTCTAGTAAATCGCATCTGAATGCATTGTACTCGGGAAAACCTGTCAATTTGAGCATGTGTTTAAAGGGTATTATGAAACTTTTTCATCGCCAAGATCCTTGTTATTGTGTCCCAGGGCTTTGATTTGCTTATTCATGAAGGCCCAATGACATTAAAACGATAATGGATGACCTTGCATTTTCGTCAAAATTTCAACCATGGCCATAGGGACGGGTGAAAAAGCTCAAGTGATGTAGTTGGATGTTCCTTCAAATGGCCATAACTTCGTAGCCATTTGTCCTAGCGTGATGATTAAGACAGTTTTGGAAAGGTATTGAAGTGTTCTACAAGATCTGTACAAAGGTTAAAAGATCAAATTCATTTTTAGTCTGGTAAATCGCATCTGAATGCATTGTACTCGGGAAAACCTGTCAATTTGAGCATGTGTTTAAAGGGTATTATGAAACTTTTTCATCGCCAAGATCCTTGTTATTGTGTCCCAGGGCTTTGGTTTGCTTATTCATGAAGGCCCAATGACATAAAAACGATAATGGATGACCTTGCATTTTCGTCAAAATTTCAACCATGGCCATAGGGACGGGTGAAATAGCTCAAGTGATGTAGTTGGATGTTCCTTCAAATGGCCATAACCTCGTAGCCATGCGTCCTAGCGTGATGATTAAGACAGTTTTGGAAAGGTATTGAAGTGGTCTACAAGATCTGTACATTGATTGAACGATCAAAGTCACTTTCAGTGTAGTAAATGGCCTCTGAATGCATTGTACTCGGGAAAACCTGTCGATTTGAGCATGTATTTAAAGGGTAAAGTGACCCATTATGAAACTTTTTCATCGCCAAGATCCTTGTTATTGTGTCCCAGGGCTTTGATTTGCTTATTCATGAAGGCCCAATGACATAAAAACGATAATGGATGACTTTGCATTTTCGTCAAAATTTCAACCATGGCCATAGGGACGGGTGAAAAAGCTCAAGTGATGTAGTTGGATGTTCCTTCAAATGGCCATAACTTCATAGCCATGTGTCCTTGCGTGATGATTAAGACAGTTTTGGAAAGGTATTGAAGTGTTCTACAAGATCTGTACAAAGGTTAAAAGATCAAATTCATTTTTAGTCTAGTAAATCGCCTCTGAATGCATTGTACTCGGGAAAACCTGTCAATTTGAGCATGTGTTTAAAGGGTATTATGAAACTTTTTCATCGCCAAGATCCTTGTTATTGTGTCCCAGGGCTTTGGTTTGCTTATTCATGAAGGCCCAATGACATAAAAACGATAATGGATGACTTTGCATTTTCGTCAAAATTTCAACCATGGCCATAGGGACGGGTGAAAAAGCTCAAGTGATGTAGTTGGATGTTCCTTCAAATGGCCATAACTTCGTAGCCATGTGTCCTAGCATGATGATTAAGACAGTTTTGGAAAGGTATTGAGGTGTTCTACAAGATCTGTACAAAGGTTAAAAGATCAAATTCATTTTTAGTCTAGTAAATCGCCTCTGAATGCATTATACTCGGGAAAACCTGTCAATTTGAGCATGTGTTTAAAGGGTATTATGAAACTTTTTCATCGCCAAGATCCTTGTTATTGTGTCCCAGGGCTTTGGTTTGCTTATTCATGAAGGCGCAATGACATAAAAACGATAATGGATGACCTTGCATTTTCGTCAAAATTTCAACCATGGCCATAGGGACGGGTGAAAAAGCTCAAGTGATGTAGTTGGATGTTCCTTCAAATGGCCATAACTTCGTAGCCATGTGTCCTTGCGTGATGATTAAGACAGTTTTGGAAAGGTATTGAAGTGTTCTACAAGATCTGTACAAAGGTTAAAAGATCAAATTCATTTTTAGTCTAGTAAATCGCCTCTGAATGCATTGTACTCGGGAAAACCTGTCAATTTGAGCATGTGTTTAAAGGGTATTATGAAACTTTTTCATCGCCAAGATCCTTGTTATTGTGTCCCAGGGCTTTGGTTTGCTTATTCATGAAGGCCCAATGACATAAAAACGATAATGGATGACCTTGCATTTTCGTCAAAATTTCAACCATGGCCATAGGGACGGGTGAAAAAGCTCAAGTGATGTAGTTGGATGTTCCTTCAAATGGCCATAACTTCGTAGCCATGTGTCCTAGCGTGATGATTAAGACAGTTTTGGAAAGGTATTGAAGTGGTCTACAAGATTTGTACATAGGTTTTAAGATCAAATTCACTTTTAGTCTAGTAAATCGCCTCTGAATGCATTGTACTCGGGAAAACCTGTCAATTTGAGCATGTGTTTAAAGGGTATTATAAAACTTTTTCATCGCCAAGATCCTTGTTATTGTGTCCCAGGGCTTTGGTTTGCTTATTCATGAAGGCCCAATGACATAAAAACGATAATGGATGACCTTGCATTTTCGTCAAAATTTCAACCATGGCCATAGGGACGGGTGAAAAAGCTCAAGTGATGTAGTTGGATGTTCCTTCAAATGGCCATAACTTCGTAGCCATGTGTCCTTGCGTGATGATTAAGACAGTTTTGGAAAGGTATTGAAGTGTTCTACAAGATCTGTACAAAGGTAAAAAGATCAAATTCATTTTTAGTCTAGTAAATCGCCTCTGAATGCATTGTACTCGGGAAAACCTGTCAATTTGAGCATGTGTTTAAAGGGTATTATGAAACTTTTTCATCGCCAAGATCCTTGTTATTGTGTCCCAGGGCTTTGGTTTGCTTATTCATGAAGCCCCAATGACATTAAAACGATAATGGATGACCTTGCATTTTCGTCAAAATTTCAACCATGGCCAAAGGGACGGGTGAAATAGCTCAAGTGATGTAGTTGGATGTTCCTTCAAATGGCCATAACCTCGTAGCCATGTGTCCTTGCGTGATGATTAAGACAGTTTTGGAAAGGTATTGAAGTGTTCTAGAAGATCTGTACAAAGGTTAAAAGATCAAATTCATTTTTAGTCTAGTAAATCGCCTCTGAATGCATTGTACTCGGGAAAACCTGTCAATTTGAGCATGTGTTTAAAGGGTATTATGAAACTTTTTCATCGCCAAGATCCTTGTTATTGTGTCCCAGGGCTTTGGTTTGCTTATTCATGAAGGCCCAATGACATAAAAACGATAATGGATGACCTTGCATTTTCGTCAAAATTTCAACCATGGCCATAGGGACGGGTGAAATAGCTCAAGTGATGTAGTTGGATGTTCCTTCAAATGGCCATAACTTCGTAGCCATGTGTCCTAGCGTGATGATTAAGACAGTTTTGGAAAGGTATTGAAGTGGTCTACAAGATCTGTACATTGATTGAAAGATCAAAGTCACTTTCAGTGTAGTAAATGGCCTCTGAATGCATTGTACTCGGGAAAACCTGTCGATTTGAGCATGTATTTAAAGGGTAAAGTGACTCATTATGAAACTTTTTCATCGCCAAGATCCTTGTTATTGTGTCCCAGGGCTTTGATTTGCTTATTCATGAAGCCCCAATGACATTAAAACGATAATGGATGACCTTGCATTTTCGTCAAAATTTCAACCATGGCCAAAGGGACGGGTGAAATAGCTCAAGTGATGTAGTTGGATGTTCCTTCAAATGGCCATAACCTCGTAGCCATGTGTCCTTGCGTGATGATTAAGACAGTTTTGGAAAGGTATTGAAGTGTTCTAGAAGATCTGTACATTGATTGAACGATCAAAGTCATTTCCAGTGTAGTAAATGGCCTCTGAATGCATTGTACTCGGGAAAACCTGTCGATTTGAGCATGTATTTAAAGGGTAAAGTGACCCATTATGAAACTTTTTCATCGCCAAGATCCTTGTTATTGTGTCCCAGGGCTTTGATTTGCTTATTCATGAAGGCCCAATGACATAAAAACGATAATGGATGACTTTGCATTTTCGTCAAAATTTCAACCATGGCCATAGGGACGGGTGAAAAAGCTCAAGTGATGTAGTTGGATGTTCCTTCAAATGGCCATAACTTCGTAGCCATGTGTCCTAGCATGATGATTAAGACAGTTTTGGAAAGGTATTGAAGTGTTCTACAAGATCTGTACAAAGGTTAAAAGATCAAATTCATTTTTAGTCTAGTAGATCGCCTCTGAATGCATTGTACTCGGGAAAACCTGTCAATTTGAGCATGTGTTTAAAGGGTATTATGAAACTTTTTCATCGCCAAGATCCTTGTTATTGTGTCCCAGGGCTTTGGTTTGCTTATTCATGAAGGCTCAATGACATAAAAACGATAATGGATGACCTTGCATTTTCGTCAAAATTTCAACCATGACCATAGGGACGGGTGAAATAGCTCAAGTGATGTAGTTGGATGTTCCTTCAAATGGCCATAACTTCGTAGCCATGTGTCCTAGCATGATGATTAAGACAGTTTTGGAAAGGTATTGAAGTGTTCTACAAGATCTGTACAAAGCTTAAAAGATCAAATTCATTTTTAGTCTAGTAAATCGCCTCTGAATGCATTGTACTCGGGAAAACCTGTCAATTTGAGCATGTGTTTAAAGGGTATTATGAAACTTTTTCATCGCCAAGATCCTTGTTATTGTGTCCCAGGGCTTTGGTTTGCTTATTCATGAAGGCCCAATGACATAAAAACGATAATGGATGACCTTGCATTTTCGTCAAAATTTCAACCATGGCCATAGGGACGGGTGAAATAGCTCAAGTGATGTAGTTGGATGTTCCTTCAAATGGCCATAACTTCGTAGCCATGTGTCCTAGCATGATGATTAAGACAGTTTTGGAAAGGTATTGAAGTGTTCTACAAGATCTGTACAAAGCTTAAAAGATCAAATTCATTTTTAGTCTAGTAAATCGCCTCTGAATGCATTGTACTCGGGAAAACCTGTCAATTTGAGCATGTGTTTAAAGGGTATTATGAAACTTTTTCATCGCCAAGATCCTTGTTATTGTGTCCCAGGGCTTTGGTTTGCTTATTCATGAAGGCCCAATGACATAAAAACGATAATGGATGACCTTGCATTTTCGTCAAAATTTCAACCATGACCATAGGGACGGGTGAAATAGCTCAAGTGATGTAGTTGGATGTTCCTTCAAATGGCCATAACTTCGTAGCCATGTGTCCTTGCGTGATGATTAAGACAGTTTTGGAAAGGTATTGAAGTGTTCTACAAGATCTGTACAAAGGTTAAAAGATCAAATTCATTTTTAGTCTAGTAAATCGCCTCTGAATGCATTGTACTCGGGAAAACCTGTCAATTTGAGCATGTGTTTAAAGGGTATTATGAAACTTTTTCATCGCCAAGATCCTTGTTATTGTGTCCCAGGGCTTTGGTTTGCTTATTCATGAAGCCCCAATGACATAAAAACGATAATGGATGACCTTGCATTTTCGTCAAAATTTCAACCATGGCCATAGGGACGGGTTAGAAAGCTCAAGTGATGTAGTTGGATGTTCCTTCAAATGGCCATAACTTCGCAACCATGTGTCCTAGCATGATGATTAAGACAGTTTTGGAAAGATATTGAAGTGTTCTACAAGATCTGTACAAAGGATTAAAGATCAAATTCATTTTTAGTCTAGTAAATCGCCTCTGAATGCATTGTACTCGGGAAAACCTGTCAATTTGAGCATGTGTTTAAAGGGTATTATGAAACTTTTTCATCGCCAAGATCCTTGTTATTGTGTCCCAGGGCTTTGGTTTGCTTATTCATGAAGGCCCAATGACATAAAAACGATAATGGATGACCTTGCATTTTCGTCAAAATTTCAACCATGGCCATAGGGACGGGTGAAAAAGCTCAAGTGATGTAGTTGGATGTTCCTTCAAATGGCCATAACTTCGTAGCCATGTGTCCTAGCGTGATGATTAAGACAGTTTTGGAAAGGTATTGAAGTGGTCTACAAGATCTGTACATCGGTTAAAAGACCAAATTCACTTTTAGTCTAGTAAATCGCCTCTGAATGCATTGTACTCGGGAAAACCTGTCAATTTGAGCATGTGTTTAAAGGGTATTATGAAACTTTTTCATCGCCAAGATCCTTGTTATTGTGTCCCAGGGCTTTGGTTTGCTTATTCATGAAGGCGCAATGACATAAAAACGAAAATGGATGACCTTGCATTTTCGTCAAAATTTCAACCATGGCCATAGGGACGGGTGAAAAAGCTCAAGTGATGTAGTTGGATGTTCCTTCAAATGGCCATAACTTCGTAGCCATGTGTCCTTGCGTGATGATTAAGACAGTTTTGGAAAGGTATTAAAGTGTTCTACAAGATCTGTACAAAGGTTAAAAGATCCAATTCATTTTTAGTCTAGTAAATCGCCTCTGAATGCATTGTACTCGGGAAAACCTGTAAATTTGAGCATGTGTTTAAAGGGTATTATGAAACTTTTTCATCGCCAAGATCCTTGTTATTGTGTCCCAGGGCTTTGGTTTGCTTATTCATGAAGGCCCAATGACATAAAAACGATAATGGATGACCTTGCATTTTCGTCAAAATTTCAACCATGGCCATAGGGACGGGTGAAAAAGCTCAAGTGATGTAGTTGGATGTTCCTTCAAATGGCCATAACTTCGTAGCCATGTGTCCTTGCATGATGATTAAGACAGTTTTGGAAAGGTATTGAAGTGTTCTACAAGATCTGTACAAAGGTTAAAAGATCAAATTAATTTTTAGTCTAGTAAATCGCCTCTGAATGCATTGTACTCGGGAAAACCTGTCAATTTGAGCATGTGTTTAAAGGGTATTATGAAACTTTTTCATCGCCAAGATCCTTGTTATTGTGTCCCAGGGCTTTGGTTTGCTTATTCATGAAGGCCCAATGACATAAAAACGATAATGGATGACCTTGCATTTTCGTCAAAATTTCAACCATGGCCATAGGGACGGGTGAAATAGCTCAAGTGATGTAGTTGGATGTTCCTTCAAATGGCCATAACTTCGTAGCCATGTGTCCTTGCGTGATGATTAAGACAGTTTTGGAAAGGTATTGAAGTGTTCTACAAGATCTGTACAAAGGTTAAAAGAACAAATTCATTTTTAGTCTAGTAAATCGCCTCTGAATGCATTGTACTCGGGAAAACCTGTCAATTTGAGCATGTATTTAAAGGGTAAAGTGACCCATTATGAAACTTTTTCATCGCCAAGATCCTTGTTATTGTGTCCCAGGGCTTTGGTTTGCTTATTCATGAAGGCCCAATGACATAAAAACGATAATGGATGACCTTGCATTTTCGTCAAAATTTCAACCATGGCCATAGGGACGGGTGAAAAAGCTCAAGTGATGTAGTTGGATGTTCCTTCAAATGGCCATAACTTCGTAGCCATGTGTCCTAGCGTGATGATTAAGACAGTTTTGGGAAGGTATTGAAGTGGTCTACAAGATCTGCGCATAGGTTTAATGATCAGAGTCACTGGTAGCCTAGTAAATGGCCTCTGAATGCATTGTACTCGGGAAAACCTGTCAATTTGAGCATGTGTTTAAAGGGTATTATGAAACTTTTTCATCGCCAAGATCCTTGTTATTGTGTCCCAGGGCTTTGGTTTGCTTATTCATGAAGGCGCAATGACATAAAAACGATAATGGATGACCTTGCATTTTCGTCAAAATTTCAACCATGGCCATAGGGACGGGTGAAAAAGCTCAAGTGATGTAGTTGGATGTTCCTTCAAATGGCCATAACTTCGTAGCCATGTGTCCTTGCGTGATGATTAAGACAGTTTTGGAAAGGTATTGAAGTGTTCTACAAGATCTGTACAAAGGTTAAAAGATCAAATTCATTTTTAGTCTAGTAAATCGCCTCTGAATGCATTGTACTCGGGAAAACCTGTCAATTTGAGCATGTGTTTAAAGGGTATTATGAAACTTTTTCATCGCCAAGATCCTTGTTATTGTGTCCCAGGGCTTTGGTTTGCTTATTCATGAAGGTGCAATGACATAAAAACGATAATGGATGACCTTGCATTTTCGTCAAAATTTCAACCATGGCCATAGGGACGGGTTAGAAAGCTCAAGTGATGTAGTTGGATGTTCCTTCAAATGGCCATAACTTCGTAGCCATGTGTCCTAGCATGATGATTAAGACAGTTTTGGAAAGGTATTGAAGTGTTCTACAAGATCTGTACAAAGGTTTAAAGATCAAATTCATTTTTACTCTAGTAAATCGCCTCTGAATGCATTGTACTCGGGAAAACCTGTCAATTTGAGCATGTGTTTAAAGGGTATTATGAAACTTTTTCATCGCCAAGATCCTTGTTATTGTGTCCCAGGGCTTTGGTTTGCTTATTCATGAAGGCCCAGTGACATAAAAACGATAATGGATGACCTTGCATTTTCGTCAAAATTTCAACCATGGCCATAGGGACGGGTGAAATAGCTCAAGTGATGTAGTTGGATGTTCCTTCAAATGGCCATAACTTCGTAGCCATGTGTCCTAGCATGATGATTAAGACAGTTTTGGAAAGGTATTGAAGTGTTCTACAAGATCTGTACATTGATTGAAAGATCAAAGTCACTTTCAGTGTAGTAAATGGCATCTGAATGCATTGTACTCGGGAAAACCTGTCGATTTGCGCATGTATTTAAAGGGTAAAGTGACTCAATATGAAACTTTTTCATCGCCAAGATCCTTGTTATTGTGTCCCAGGGCTTTGGTTTGCTTATTCATGAAGCCCCAATGACATTAAAACGATAATGGATGACCTTGCATTTTCGTCAAAATTTCAACCATGGCCAAAGGGACGGGTGAAATAGCTCAAGTGATGTAGTTGGATGTTCCTTCAAATGGCCATAACCTCGTAGCCATGTGTCCTAGCGTGATGATTAAGACAGTTTTGGAAAGGTATTGAAGTGGTCTACAAGATCTGTACATTGATTGAACGATCAAAGTCACTTTCAGTGTAGTAAATGGCCTCTGAATGCATTGTACTCGGGAAAACCTGTCGATTTGAGCATGTGTTTAAAGGGTAAAGTGACCCATTATGAAACTTTTTCATCGCCAAGATCCTTGTTATTGTGTCCCAGGGTTTTGATTTGCTTATTCATGAAGGCCCAATGACATAAAAACGATAATGGATGACCTTGCATTTTCGTCAAAATTTCAACCATGGCCATAGGGACGGGTGAAAAAGCTCAAGTGATGTAGTTGGATGTTCCTTCAAATGGCCATAACTTCATAGCCATGTGTCCTTGCGTGATGATTAAGACAGTTTTGGAAAGGTATTGAAGTGTTCTAGAAGATCTGTACAAAGGTTAAAAGATCAAATTCATTTTTAGTCTAGTAAATCGCCTCTGAATGCATTGTACTCGGGAAAACCTGTCAATTTGAGCATGTGTTTGAAGGGTATTATGAAACTTTTTCATCGCCAAGATCCTTGTTATTGTGTCCCAGGGCTTTGGTTTGCTTATTCATGAAGGCCCAATGACATAAAAACGATAATGGATGACCTTGCATTTTCGTCAAAATTTCAACCATGGCCATAGGGACGGGTGAAATAGCTCAAGTGATGTAGTTGGATGTTCCTTCAAATGGCCATAACTTCGTAGCCATGTGTCCTAGCGTGATGATTAAGACAGTTTTGGAAAGGTATTGAAGTGGTCTACAAGATCTGTACAAAGGTTTAAAGATCAAATTCACTTTTAGTCTAGTAAATGGCCTCTGAATGCATTGTACTCGGGAAAACCTGTCAATTTGAGCATGTGTTTAAAGGGTATTATGAAACTTTTTCATCGCCAAGATCCTTGTTATTGTGTCCCAGGGCTTTGGTTTGCTTATTCATGAAGGCGCAATGACATAAAAACGATAATGGATGACCTTGCATTTTCGTCAAAATTTCAACCATGGCCATAGGGACGGGTTAGAAAGCTCAAGTGATGTAGTTGGATGTTCCTTCAAATGGCCATAACTTCGTAGCCATGTGTCCTAGCATGATGATTAAGACAGTTTTGGAAAGGTATTGAAGTGGTCTACAAGATCTGTACAAAGGTTAAAAGAACAAATTCATTTTTAGTCTAGTAAATCGCCTCTGAATGCATTGTACTCGGGAAAACCTGTCAATTTGAGCATGTGTTTAAAGGGTATTATGAAACTTTTTCATCGCCAAGATCCTTGTTATTGTGTCCCAGGGCTTTGGTTTGCTTATTCATGAAGGCCCAATGACATAAAAACGATAATGGATGACCTTGCATTTTCGTCAAAATTTCAACCATGGCCATAGGGACGGGTGAAAAAGCTCAAGTGATGTAGTTGGATGTTCCTTCAAATGGCCATAACTTCGTAGCCATGTGTCCTTGCGTGATGATTAAGACAGTTTTGGAAAGGTATTGAAGTGTTCTACAAGATCTGTACAAAGGTTAAAAGATCAAATTCATTTTTAGTCTAGTAAATCGCCTCTGAATGCATTGTACTCGGGAAAACCTGTCAATTTGAGCATGTGTTTAAAGGGTATTATGAAACTTTTTCATCGCCAAGATCCTTGTTATTGTGTCCCAGGGCTTTGGTTTGCTTATTCATGAAGGCCCAGTGACATAAAAACGATAATGGATGACCTTGCATTTTCGTCAAAATTTCAACCATGGCCATAGGGACGGGTGAAAAAGCTCAAGTGATGTAGTTGGATGTTCCTTCAAATGGCCATAACTTCGTAGCCATGTGTCCTTGCGTGATGATTAAGACAGTTTTGGAAAGGTATTGAAGTATTCTACAAGATCTGTACATTGATTGAACGATCAAAGTCATTTCCAGTGTAGTAAATGGCCTCTGAATGCATTGTACTCGGGAAAACCTGTCGATTTGAGCATGTATTTAAAGGGTAAAGTGACCCATTATGAAACTTTTTCATCGCCAAGATCCTTGTTATTGTGTCCCAGGGCTTTGATTTGCTTATTCATGAAGGCCCAATGACATAAAAACGATAATGGATGACTTTGCATTTTCGTCAAAATTTCAACCATGGCCATAGGGACGGGTGAAAAAGCTCAAGTGATGTAGTTGGATGTTCCTTCAAATGGCCATAACTTCGTAGCCATGTGTCCTTGCGTGATGATTAAGACAGTTTTGGAAAGGTATTGAAGTGTTCTACAAGATCTGTACAAAGGTTAAAAGATCAAATTCATTTTTAGTCTAGTAAATCGCCTCTGAATGCATTGTACTCGGGAAAACCTGTCAATTTGAGCATGTGTTTAAAGGGTATTATGAAACTTTTTCATCGCCAAGATCCTTGTTATTGTGTCCCAGGGCTTTGGTTTGCTTATTCATGAAGGCCCAGTGACATAAAAACGATAATGGATGACCTTGCATTTTCGTCAAAATTTCAACCATGGCCATAGGGACGGGTGAAATAGCTCAAGTGATGTAGTTGGATGTTCCTTCAAATGGCCATAACTTCGTAGCCATGTGTCCTAGCATGATGATTAAGACAGTTTTGGAAAGGTATTGAAGTGTTCTACAAGATCTGTACATTGATTGAAAGATCAAAGTCACTTTCAGTGTAGTAAATGGCCTCTGAATGCATTGTACTCGGGAAAACCTGTCGATTTGCGCATGTATTTAAAGGGTAAAGTGACTCATTATGAAACTTTTTCATCGCCAAGATCCTTGTTATTGTGTCCCAGGGCTTTGATTTGCTTATTCATGAAGCCCCAATGACATTAAAACGATAATGGATGACCTTGCATTTTCGTCAAAATTTCAACCATGGCCAAAGGGCCGGGTGAAATAGCTCAAGTGATGTAGTTGGATGTTCCTTCAAATGGCCATAACCTCGTAGCCATGTGTCCTTGCGTGATGATTAAGACAGTTTTGGAAAGGTATTGAAGTGTTCTAGAAGATCTGTACAAAGGTTAAAAGATCAAATTCATTTTTAGTCTAGTAAATCGCCTCTGAATGCATTGTACTCGGGAAAACCTGTCAATTTGAGCATGTGTTTAAAGGGTATTATGAAACTTTTTCATCGCCAAGATCCTTGTTATTGTGTCCCAGGGCTTTGGTTTGCTTATTCATGAAGGCCCAATGACATAAAAACGATAATGGATGACCTTGCATTTTCGTCAAAATTTCAACCATGGCCATAGGGACGGGTGAAATAGCTCAAGTGATGTAGTTGGATGTTCCTTCAAATGGCCATAACTTCGTAGCCATGTGTCCTAGCGTGATGATTAAGACAGTTTTGGAAAGGTATTGAAGTGGTCTACAAGATCTGTACATTGATTGAAAGATCAAAGTCACTTTCAGTGTAGTAAATGGCCTCTGAATGCATTGTACTCGGGAAAACCTGTCGATTTGAGCATGTATTTAAAGGGTAAAGTGACCCATTATGAAACTTTTTCATCGCCAAGATCCTTGTTATTGTGTCCCAGGGCTTTGGTTTGCTTATTCATGAAGGCCCAATGACATAAAAACGATAATGGATGACCTTGCATTTTCGTCAAAATTTCAACCATGGCCATAGGGACGGGTGAAAAAGCTCAAGTGATGTAGTTGGATGTTCCTTCAAATGGCCATAACTTCGTGGCCATGTGTCCTTGCGTGATGATTAAGACAGTTTTGGAAAGGTATTGAAGTGTTCTACAAGATTTGTACAAAGGTTAAAAGATCAAATTCATTTTTAGTCTAGTAAATCGCATCTGAATGCATTGTACTCGGGAAAACCTGTCAATTTGAGCATGTGTTTAAAGGGTATTATGAAACTTTTTCATCGCCAAGATCCTTGTTATTGTGTCCCAGGGCTTTGGTTTGCTTATTCATGAAGGCCCAGTGACATAAAAACGATAATGGATGACCTTGCATTTTCGTCAAAATTTCAACCATGGCCATAGGGACGGGTGAAATAGCTCAAGTGATGTAGTTGGATGTTCCTTCAAATGGCCATAACCTCGTAGCCATGCGTCCTAGCGTGATGATTAAGACAGTTTTGGAAAGGTATTGAAGTGGTCTACAAGATCTGTACATTGATTGGAAGATCAAAGTCATTTCCAGTGTAGTAAATGGCCTCTGAATGCATTGTACTCGGGAAAACCTGTCGATTTGAGCATGTATTTAAAGGGTAAAGTGACCCATTATGAAACTTTTTCATCGCCAAGATCCTTGTTATTGTGTCCCAGGGCTTTGGTTTGCTTATTCATGAAGGCCCAATGACATAAAAACGATAATGGATGACCTTGCATTTTCGTCAAAATTTCAACCATGGCCATAGGGACGGGTTAGAAAGCTCAAGTGATGTAGTTGGATGTTCCTTCAAATGGCCATAACTTCGTAGCCATGTGTCCTAGCATGATGATTAAGACAGTTTTGGAAAGGTATTGAAGTGGTCTACAAGATCTGTACATTGATTGAACGATCAAAGTCATTTCCAGTGTAGTAAATGGCCTCTGAATGCATTGTACTCGGGAAAACCTGTCGATTTGAGCATGTATTTAAAGGGTAAAGTGACCCATTATGAAACTTTTTCATCGCCAAGATCCTTGTTATTGTGTCCCAGGGCTTTGGTTTGCTTATTCATGAAGGCCCAATGACATAAAAACGATAATGGATGACCTTGCATTTTCGTCAAAATTTCAACCATGGCCATAGGGACGGGTGAAAAAGCTCAAGTGATGTAGTTGGATGTTCCTTCAAATGGCCATAACTTCGTAGCCATGTGTCCTAGCGTGATGATTAAGACAGTTTTGGAAAGGTATTGAAGTGGTCTACAAGATCTGTACATTGATTGGAAGATCAAAGTCACTTTCAGTGTAGTAAATGGCCTCTGAATGCATTGTACTCGGGAAAACCTGTCGATTTGAGCATGTATTTAAAGGGTAAAGTGACCCATTATGAAACTTTTTCATCGCCAAGATCCTTGTTATTGTGTCCCAGGGCTTTGGTTTGCTTATTCATGAAGGCCCAATGACATAAAAACGATAATGGATGACCTTGCATTTTCGTCAAAATTTCAACCATGGCCATAGGGACGGGTGAAAAAGCTCAAGTGATGTAGTTGGATGTTCCTTCAAATGGCCATAACTTCGTAGCCATGTGTCCTTGCGTGATGATTAAGACAGTTTTGGAAAGGTATTGAAGTGTTCTACAAGATCTGTACAAAGGTTAAAAGATCAAATTCATTTTTAGTCTAGTAAATCGCCTCTGAATGCATTGTACTCGGGAAAACCAGTAAATTTGAGCATGTGTTTAAAGGGTATTATGAAACTTTTTCATCGCCAAGATCCTTGTTATTGTGTCCCAGGGCTTTGGTTTGCTTATTCATGAAGGCGCAATGACATAAAAACGATAATGGATGACCTTGCATTTTCGTCAAAATTTCAACCATGGCCATAGGGACGGGTGAAATAGCTCAAGTGATGTAGTTGGATGTTCCTTCAAATGGCCATAACTTCGTAGCCATGTGTCCTTGCGTGATGATTAAGACAGTTTTGGAAAGGTATTGAAGTGTTCTACAAGATCTGTACAAAGGTTAAAAGAACAAATTCATTTTTAGTCTAGTAAATCGCCTCTGAATGCATTGTACTCGGGAAAACCTGTCAATTTGAGCATGTGTTTAAAGGGTATTATGAAACTTTTTCATCGCCAAGATCCTTGTTATTGTGTCCCAGGGCTTTGGTTTGCTTATTCATGAAGGCCCAGTGACATAAAAACGATAATGGATGACCTTGCATTTTCGTCAAAATTTCAACCATGGCCATAGGGACGGGTGAAAAAGGTCAAGTGATGTAGTTGGATGTTCCTTCAAATGGCCATAACTTCGTAGCCATGTGTCCTTGCGTGATGATTAAGACAGTTTCGGAAAGGTATTGAAGTGTTCTACAAGATCTGTACAAAGGTTAAAAGATCAAATTCATTTTTAGTCTAGTAAATCGCCTCTGAATGCATTGTACTCGGGAAAACCTGTAAATTTGAGCATGTGTTTAAAGGGTATTATGAAACTTTTTCATCGCCAAGATCCTTGTTATTGTGTCCCAGGGCTTTGGTTTGCTTATTCATGAAGGCTCAATGACATAAAAACGATAATGGATGACCTTGCATTTTCGTCAAAATTTCAACCATGGCCATAGGGACGGGTGAAATAGCTCAAGTGATGTAGTTGGATGTTCCTTCAAATGGCCATAACTTCGTAGCCATGTGTCCTTGCGTGATGATTAAGACAGTTTTGGAAAGGTATTGAAGTGTTCTACAAGATCTGTACAAAGGTTAAAAGATCAAATTCATTTTTAGTCTAGTAAATCGCCTCTGAATGCATTGTACTCGGGAAAACCTGTAAATTTGAGCATGTGTTTAAAGGGTATTATGAAACTTTTTCATCGCCAAGATCCTTGTTATTGTGTCCCAGGGCTTTGGTTTGCTTATTCATGAAGGCTCAATGACATAAAAACGATAATGGATGACCTTGCATTTTCGTCAAAATTTCAACCATGGCCATAGGGACGGGTGAAAAAGCTCAAGTGATGTAGTTGGATGTTCCTTCAAATGGCCATAACTTCGTAGCCATGTGTCCTTGCGTGATGATTAAGACAGTTTTGGAAAGGTATTGAAGTGTTCTACAAGATCTGTACAAAGGTTAAAAGAACAAATTCATTTTTAGTCTAGTAAATCGCCTCTGAATGCATTGTACTCGGGAAAACCTGTCAATTTGAGCATGTGTTTAAAGGGTATTATGAAACTTTTTCATCGCCAAAATCCTTGTTATTGTGTCCCAGGGCTTTGGTTTGCTTATTCATGAAGGCCCAATGACATAAAAACGATAATGGATGACCTTGCATTTTCGTCAAAATTTCAACCATGGCCATAGGGACGGGTGAAATAGCTCAAGTGATGTAGTTGGATGTTCCTTCAAATGGCCATAACTTCGTAGCCATGTGTCCTAGCATGATGATTAAGACAGTTTTGGAAAGGTATTGAAGTGTTCTACAAGATCTGTACATCGGTTAAAAGATCAAATTCATTTTATGTCTAGTAAATCGCATCTGAATGCATTGTACTCGGGAAAACCTGTCAATTTGAGCATGTGTTTAAAGGGTATTATGAAACTTTTTCATCGCCAAGATCCTTGTTATTGTGTCCCAGGGCTTTGGTTTGCTTATTCATGAAGGCCCAGTGACATAAAAACGATAATGGATGACCTTGCATTTTCGTCAAAATTTCAACCATGGCCATAGCGACGGGTGAAATAGCTCAAGTGATGTAGTTGGATGTTCCTTCAAATGGCCATAACCTCGTAGCCATGTGTCCTAGCGTGATGATTAAGACAGTTTTGGAAAGGTATTGAAGTGGTCTACAAGATCTGTACATTGATTGAACGATCAAAGTCACTTTCAGTGTAGTAAATGGCCTCTGAATGCATTGTACTCGGGAAAACCTGTCGATTTGAGCATGTATTTAAAGGGTAAAGTGACCCATTATGAAACTTTTTCATCGCCAAGATCCTTGTTATTGTGTCCCAGGGCTTTGATTTGCTTATTCATGAAGGCCCAATGACATAAAAACGATAATGGATGACCTTGCATTTTCGTCAAAATTTCAACCATGGCCATAGGGACGGGTGAAAAAGCTCAAGTGATGTAGTTGGATGTTCCTTCAAATGGCCATAACTTCGTAGCCATGTGTCCTTGCGTGATGATTAAGACAGTTTTGGAAAGGTATTGAAGTGGTCTACAAGATCTGTACAAAGGTTAAAAGATCAAATTCATTTTTAGTCTAGTATATCGCCCCTGAATGCATTGTACTCGGGAAAACCTGTCAATTTGAGCATGTGTTTAAAGGGTATTATGAAACTTTTTCATCGCCAAGATCCTTGTTATTGTGTCCCAGGGCTTTGATTTGCTTATTCATGAAGGCCCAATGACATAAAAACGATAATGGATGACCTTGCATTTTCGTCAAAATTTCAACCATGGCCATAGGGACGGGTGAAAAAGGTCAAGTGATGTAGTTGGATGTTCCTTCAAATGGCCATAACCTCGTAGCCATGTGTCCTAGCGTGATGATTAAGACAGTTTTGGAAAGGTATTGAAGTGGTCTACAAGATCTGTACATTGATTGAAAGATCAAAGTCACTTTCAGTGTAGTAAATGGCCTCTGAATGCATTGTACTCGGGACAACCTGTCGATTTGCGCATGTATTTAAAGGGTTAAAGTGACCCATTATGAAACTTTTTCATCGCCAAGATCCTTGTTATTGTGTCCCAGGGCTTTGATTTGCTTATTCATGAAGGCCCAATGACATTAAAACGATAATGGATGACCTTGCATTTTCGTCAAAATTTCAACCATGGCCAAAGGGGACGGGTGAAATAGCTCAAGTGATGTAGTTGGATGTTCCTTCAAATGGCCATAACCTCGTAGCCATGTGTCCTAGCGTGATGATTAAGACAGTTTTGGAAAGGTATTGAATTGGTCTACAAGATCTGTACATTGATTGGAAGATCAAAGTCACTTTCAGTGTAGTAAATGGCCTCTGAATGCATTGTACTCGGGAAAACCTGTCGATTTGAGCATGTATTTAAAGGGTAAAGTGACCCATTATGAAACTTTTTCATCGCCAAGATCCTTGTTATTGTGTCCCAGGGCTTTGATTTGCTATTCATGAAGGCCAATGACATAAAAACGATAATGGATGACCTTGCATTTTCGTCAAAATTTCAACCATGGCCATAGGGACGGGTGAAAAAGCTCAAGTGATGTAGTTGGATGTTCCTTCAAATGGCCATAACTTCGTAGCCATGTGTCCTTGCGTGATGATTAAGACAGTTTTGGAAAGGTATTGAAGTGGTCTACAAGATCTGTACAAAGGTTAAAAGATCAAATTCATTTTTAGTCTAGTAGATCGCCTCTGAATGCATTGTACTCGGGAAAACCTGTCAATTTGAGCATGTGTTTAAAGGGTATTATGAAACTTTTTCATCGCCAAGATCCTTGTTATTGTGTCCCAGGGCTTTGGTTTGCTTATTCATGAAGGCCCAGTGACATAAAAACGATAATGGATGACCTTGCATTTTCGTCAAAATTTCAACCATGGCCATAGGGACGGGTGAAATAGCTCAAGTGATGAAGTTGGATGTTCCTTCAAATGGCCATAACCTCGTAGCCATGTGTCCTAGCGTGATGATTAAGACAGTTTTGGAAAGGTATTGAAGTGGTCTACAAGATCTGTACATTGATTGAACGATCAAAGTTACTTTCATTGTAGTAAATGGCCTCTGAATGCATTGTACTCGGGAAAACCTGTCGATTTGAGCATGTATTTAAAGGGTAAAGTGACCCATTATGAAACTTTTTCATCGCCAAGATCCTTGTTATTGTGTCCCAGGGCTTTGATTTGCTTATTCATGAAGGCCCAATGACATTAAAACGATAATGGATGACCTTGCATTTTCGTCAAAATTTCAACCATGGCCAAAGGGACGGGTGAAATAGCTCATGTGATGTAGTTGGATGTTCCTTCAAATGGCCATAACCTCGTAGCCATGTGTCCTAGCGTGATGATTAAGACAGTTTTGGAAAGGTATTGAAGTGGTCTACAAGATCTGTACATTGATTGAAAGATCAAAGTCACTTTCAGTGTAGTAAATGGCCTCTGAATGCATTGTACTCGGGAAAACCTGTCGATTTGAGCATGTATTTAAAGGGTAAAGTGACCCATTATGAAACTTTTTCATCGCCAAGATCCTTGTTATTGTGTCCCAGGGCTTTGATTTGCTTATTCATGAAGGCCCAATGACATAAAAACGATAATGGATGACCTTGCATTTTCGTCAAAATTTCAACCATGGCCATAGGGACGGGTGAAAAAGCTCAAGTGATGTAGTTGGATGTTCCTTCAAATGGCCATAACTTCGTAGCCATGTGTCCTTGCGTGATGATTAAGACAGTTTTGGAAAGGTATTGAAGTGTTCTACAAGATCTGTACAAAGGTTAAAAGATCAAATTCATTTTTAGTCTAGTAAATCGCCTCTGAATGCATTGTACTCGGGAAAACCTGTCAATTTGAGCATGTGTTTAAAGGGTATTATGAAACTTTTTCATCGCCAAGATCCTTGTTATTGTGTCCCAGGGCTTTGGTTTGCTTATTCATGAAGGCCCAGTGACATAAAACGATAATGGATGACCTTGCATTTTCGTCAAAATTTCAACCATGGCCATAGGGACGGGTGAAATAGCTCAAGTGATGTAGTTGGATGTTCCTTCAAATGGCCATAACCTCGTAGCCATGCGTCCTAGCGTGATAATTAAGACAGTTTTGGAAAGGTATTGAAGTGGTCTACAAGATCTGTACATTGATTGAACGATCAAAGTCACTTTCAGTGTAGTAAATGGCCTCTGAATGCATTGTACTCGGGAAAACCTGTCAATTTGAGCATGTATTTAAAGGGTAAAGTGACCCATTATGAAACTTTTTCATCGCCAAGATCCTTGTTATTGTGTCCCAGGGCTTTGATTTGCTTATTCATGAAGGCCCAATGACATAAAAACGATAATGGATGACCTTGCATTTTCGTCAAAATTTCAACCATGGCCATAGGGACGGGTGAAAAAGCTCAAGTGATGTAGTTGGATGTTCCTTCAAATGGCCATAACTTCGTAGCCATGTGTCCTTGCATGATGATTAAGACAGTTTTGGAAAGGTATTGAAGTGTTCTACAAGATCTGTACAAAGGTTAAAAGATCAAATTCATTTTTAGTCTAGTAAATCGCCTCTGAATGCATTGTACTCGGGAAAACCTGTCAATTTGAGCATGTGTTTAAAGGGTATTATGAAACTTTTTCATCGCCAAGATCCTTGTTATTGTGTCCCAGGGCTTTGGTTTGCTTATTCATGAAGGCCCAATGACATAAAAACGATAATGGATGACCTTGCATTTTCGTCAAAATTTCAACCATGGCCATAGGGACGGGTGAAAAAGCTCAAGTGATGTAGTTGGATGTTCCTTCAAATGGCCATAACTTCGTAGCCATGTGTCCTTGCATGATGATTAAGACAGTTTTGGAAAGGTATTGAAGTGTTCTACAAGATCTTAACAAAGCTTAAAAGATCAAATTCATTTTTAGTCTAGTAAATCGCCTCTGAATGCATTGTACTCGGGAAAACCTGTCAATTTGAGCATGTGTTTAAAGGGTATTATGAAACTTTTTCATCGCCAAGATCCTTGTTATTGTGTCCCAGGGCTTTGATTTGCTTATTCATGAAGGCCCAATGACATAAAACGATAATGGATGACTTTGCATTTTCGTCAAAATTTCAACCATGGCCAAGGGACGGGTGAAAAAGCTCAAGTGATGTAGTTGGATGTTCCTTCAAATGGCCATAACTTCATAGCCATGTGTCCTTGCGTGATGATTAAGACAGTTTTGGAAAGGTATTGAAGTGTTCTACAAGATCTGTACAAAGGTTAAAAGATCAAATTCATTTTTAGTCTAGTAAATCGCCTCTGAATGCATTGTACTCGGGAAAACCTGTCAATTTGAGCATGTGTTTAAAGGGTATTATGAAACTTTTTCATCGCCAAGATCCTTGTTATTGTGTCCCAGGGCTTTGGTTTGCTTATTCATGAAGGCCCAATGACATAAAAACGATACTGGATGACCTTGCATTTTCGTCAAAATTTCAACCATGGCCATAGGGACGGGTGAAATAGCTCAAGTGATGTAGTTGGATGTTCCTTCAAATGGCCATAACTTCGTAGCCATGTGTCCTAGCATGATGATTAAGACAGTTTTGGAAAGGTATTGAAGTGTTTTACAAGATCTGTACAAAGCTTAAAAGATCAAATTCATTTTTAGTCTAGTAAATCGCATCTGAATGCATTGTACTCGGGAAAACCTGTCAATTTGAGCATGTGTTTAAAGGGTATTATGAAACTTTTTCATCGCCAAGATCCTTGTTATTGTGTCCCAGGGCTTTGGTTTGCTTATTCATGAAGGCCCAGTGACATAAAAACGATAATGGATGACCTTGCATTTTCGTCAAAATTTCAACCATGGCCATAGGGACGGGTGAAATAGCTCAAGTGATGTAGTTGGATGTTCCTTCAAATGGCCATAACTTCGTAGCCATGTGTCCTTGCGTGATGATTAAGACAGTTTTGGAAAGGTATTGAAGTGTTCTACAAGATCTGTACAAAGGTTAAAAGATCAAATTCATTTTTAGTCTAGTAAATCGCATCTGAATGCATTGTACTCGGGAAAACCTGTCAATTTGAGCATGTGTTTAAAGGGTATTATGAAACTTTTTCATCGCCAAGATCCTTGTTATTGTGTCCCAGGGCTTTGATTTGCTTATTCATGAAGGCCCAATGACATAAAAACGATAATGGATGACCTTGCATTTTCGTCAAAATTTCAACCATGGCCATAGGGACGGGTGAAATAGCTCAAGTGATGTAGTTGGATGTTCCTTCAAATGGCCATAACCTCGTAGCCATGCGTCCTAGCGTGATGATTAAGACAGTTTTGGAAAGGTATTGAAGTGGTCTACAAGATCTGTACATTGATTGAACGATCAAAGTCACTTTCAGTGTAGTAAATGGCCTCTGAATGCATTGTACTCGGGAAAACCTGTCGATTTGAGCATGTATTTAAAGGGTAAAGTGACCCATTATGAAACTTTTTCATCGCCAAGATCCTTGTTATTGTGTCCCAGGGCTTTGATTTGCTTATTCATGAAGGCCCAATGACATAAAAACGATAATGGATGACCTTGCATTTTCGTCAAAATTTCAACCATGGCCATAGGGACGGGTGAAAAAGCTCAAGTGATGTAGTTGGATGTTCCTTCAAATGGCCATAACTTCGTAGCCATGTGTCTTTGCATGATGATTAAGACAGTTTTGGAAAGGTATTGAAGTGTTCTACAAGATCTGAACAAAGCTTAAAAGATCAAATTCATTTTTAGTCTAGTAAATCGCCTCTGAATGCATTGTACTCGGGAAAACCTGTCAATTTGAGCATGTGTTTAAAGGGTATTATGAAACTTTTTCATCGCCAAGATCCTTGTTATTGTGTCCCAGGGCTTTGGTTTGCTTATTCATGAAGGCCCAGTGACATAAAAACGATAATGGATGACCTTGCATTTTCGTCAAAATTTCAACCATGGCCATAGGGACGGGTGAAATAGCTCAAGTGATGTAGTTGGATGTTCCTTCAAATGGCCATAACCTCGTAGCCATGCGTCCTAGCGTGATGATTAAGACAGTTTTGGAAAGGTATTGAAGTGATCTACAAGATCTGTACATTGATTGAACGATCAAAGTCACTTTCAGTGTAGTAAATGGCCTCTGAATGCATTGTACTCGGGAAAACCTGTCGATTTGAGCATGTATTTAAAGGGTAAAGTGACCCATTATGAAACTTTTTCATCGCCAAGATCCTTGTTATTGTGTCCCAGGGCTTTGATTTGCTTATTCATGAAGGCCCAATGACATAAAAACGATAATGGATGACCTTGCATTTTCGTCAAAATTTCAACCATGGCCATAGGGACGGGTGAAAAAGCTCAAGTGATGTAGTTGGATGTTCCTTCAAATGGCCATAACCTCGTAGCCATGCGTCCTAGCGTGATGATTAAGACAGTTTTGGAAAGGTATTGAAGTGTTCTACAAGATCTGTACAAAGGTTAAAAGATCAAATTCATTTTTAGTCTAGTAAATCGCCTCTGAATGCATTGTACTCGGGAAAACCTGTCAATTTGAGCATGTGTTTAAAGGGTATTATGAAACTTTTTCATCGCCAAGATCCTTGTTATTGTGTCCCAGGGCTTTGGTTTGCTTATTCATGAAGGCCCAATGACATAAAAACGATAATGGATGACCTTGCATTTTCGTCAAAATTTCAACCATGGCCATAGGGACGGGTGAAATAGCTCAAGTGATGTAGTTGGATGTTCCTTCAAATGGCCATAACTTCGTAGCCATGTGTCCTTGCGTGATGATTAAGACAGTTTTGGAAAGGTATTGAAGTGTTCTACAAGATCTGTACATTGATTGAAAGATCAAAGTCTTTTTCAGTGTAGTAAATGGCCTCTGAATGCATTGTACTCGGGAAAACCTGTCGATTTGCGCATGTATTTAAAGGGTAAAGTGACTCATTATGAAACTTTTTCATCGCCAAGATCCTTGTTATTGTGTCCCAGGGCTTTGATTTGCTTATTCATGAAGGCCCAATGACATAAAAACGATAATGGATGACTTTGCATTTTCGTCAAAATTTCAACCATGGCCATAGGGACGGGTGAAATAGCTCAAGTGATGTAGTTGGATGTTCCTTCAAATGGCCATAACTTCGTAGCCATGTGTCCTTGCGTGATGATTAAGACAGTTTTGGAAAGGTATTGAAGTGTTCTACAAGATCTGTACATTGATTGAAAGATCAAAGTCTTTTTCAGTGTAGTAAATGGCCTCTGAATGCATTGTACTCGGGAAAACCTGTCGATTTGCGCATGTATTTAAAGGGTAAAGTGACTCATTATGAAACTTTTTCATCGCCAAGATCCTTGTTATTGTGTCCCAGGGCTTTGGTTTGCTTATTCATGAAGGCCCAATGACATAAAAACGATAATGGATGACCTTGCATTTTCGTCAAAATTTCAACCATGGCCATAGGGACGGGTGAAAAAGCTCAAGTGATGTAGTTGGATGTTCCTTCAAATGGCCATAACTTCGTAGCCATGTGTCCTTGCGTGATGATTAAGACAGTTTTGGAAAGGTATTGAAGTGTTCTACAAGATCTGTACAAAGGTTAAAAGATCAAATTCATTTTTAGTCTAGTAGATCGCCTCTGAATGCATTGTACTCGGGAAAACCTGTCAATTTGAGCATGTGTTTAAAGGGTATTATGAAACTTTTTCATCGCCAAGATCCTTGTTATTGTGTCCCAGGGCTTTGGTTTGCTTATTCATGAAGGCCCAGTGACATAAAAACGATAATGGATGACCTTGCATTTTCGTCAAAATTTCAACCATGGCCATAGGGACGGGTGAAAAAGCTCAAGTGATGAAGTTGGATGTTCCTTCAAATGGCCATAACCTCGTAGCCATGTGTCCTAGCGTGATGATTAAGACAGTTTTGGAAAGGTATTGAAGTGGTCTACAAGATCTGTACATTGATTGAACGATCAAAGTCACTTTCAGTGTAGTAAATGGCCTCTGAATGCATTGTACTCGGGAAAACCTGTCGATTTGAGCATGTATTTAAAGGGTAAAGTGACCCATTATGAAACTTTTTCATCGCCAAGATCCTTGTTATTGTGTCCCAGGGCTTTGGTTTGCTTATTCATGAAGGCCCAGTGACATAAAAACGATAATGGATGACCTTGCATTTTCGTCAAAATTTCAACCATGGCCATAGGGACGGGTGAAAAAGCTCAAGTGATGTAGTTGGATGTTCCTTCAAATGGCCATAACTTCGTAGCCATGTGTCCTAGCATGATGATTAAGACAGTTTTGGAAAGGTATTGAGGTGGTCTACAAGATCTGTACATCGGTTAAAAGATCAAATTCACTTTTAGTCTAGTAAATGGCCTCTGAATGCATTGTACTCGGGAAAACCTGTCAATTTGAGCATGTGTTTAAAGGGTATTATGAAACTTTTTCATCGCCAAGATCCTTGTTATTGTGTCCCAGGGCTTTGGTTTGCTTATTCATGAAGGCCCAATGACATAAAAACGATAATGGATGACCTTGCATTTTCGTCAAAATTTCAACCATGGCCATAGGGACGGGTGAAAAAGCTCAAGTGATGTAGTTGGATGTTCCTTCAAATGGCCATAACTTCGTAGCCATGTGTCCTTGCGTGATGATTAAGACAGTTTTGGAAAGGTATTGAAGTGTTCTACAAGATCCGTACAAAGGTTCAAAGATCAAATTCATTTTTAGTCTAGTAGATCGCCTCTGAATGCATTGTACTCGGGAAAACCTGTCAATTTGAGCATGTGTTTAAAGGGTATTATGAAACTTTTTCATCGCCAAGATCCTTGTTATTGTGTCCCAGGGCTTTGGTTTGCTTATTCATGAAGGCCCAGTGACATAAAAACGATAATGGATGACCTTGCATTTTCGTCAAAATTTCAACCATGGCCATAGGGACGGGTGAAATAGCTCAAGTGATGAAGTTGGATGTTCCTTCAAATGGCCATAACCTCGTAGCCATGTGTCCTAGCGTGATGATTAAGACAGTTTTGGAAAGGTATTGAAGTGGTCTACAAGATCTGTACATTGATTGAACGATCAAAGTTACTTTCAGTGTAGTAAATGGCCTCTGAATGCATTGTACTCGGGAAAACCTGTCGATTTGAGCATGTATTTAAAGGGTAAAGTGACCCATTATGAAACTTTTTCATCGCCAAGATCCTTGTTATTGTGTCCCAGGGCTTTGATTTGCTTATTCATGAAGGCCCAATGACATTAAAACGATAATGGATGACCTTGCATTTTCGTCAAAATTTCAACCATGGCCAAAGGGACGGGTGAAATAGCTCATGTGATGTAGTTGGATGTTCCTTCAAATGGCCATAACCTCGTAGCCATGTGTCCTAGCGTGATGATTAAGACAGTTTTGGAAAGGTATTGAAGTGATCTACAAGATCTGTACATTGATTGGAAGATCAAAGTCACTTTCAGTGTAGTAAATGGCCTCTGAATGCATTGTACTCGGGAAAACCTGTCGATTTTAGCATGTATTTAAAGGGTAAAGTGACCCATTATGAAACTTTTTCATCGCCAAGATCCTTGTTATTGTGTCCCAGGGCTTTGATTTGCTTATTCATGAAGGCCCAATGACATAAAAACGATAATGGATGACCTTGCATTTTCGTCAAAATTTCAACCATGGCCATAGGGACGGGTGAAAAAGCTCAAGTGATGTAGTTGGATGTTCCTTCAAATGGCCATAACTTCGTAGCCATGTGTCCTTGCGTGATGATTAAGACAGTTTTGGAAAGGTATTGAAGTGTTCTACAAGATCTGTACAAAGGTTAAAAGATCAAATTCATTTTTAGTCTAGTAAATCGCATCTGAATGCATTGTACTCGGGAAAACCTGTCAATTTGAGCATGTGTTTAAAGGGTATTATGAAACTTTTTCATCGCCAAGATCCTTGTTATTGTGTCCCAGGGCTTTGATTTGCTTATTCATGAAGGCCCAATGACATAAAAACGATAATGGATGACCTTGCATTTTCGTCAAAATTTCAACCATGGCCATAGGGACGGGTGAAAAAGCTCAAGTGATGTAGTTGGATGTTCCTTCAAATGGCCATAACTTCGTAGCCATGTGTCCTTGCGTGATGATTAAGACAGTTTTGGAAAGGTATTGAAGTGTTCTACAAGATCTGTACAAAGGTTAAAAGATCAAATTCATTTTTAGTCTAGTAGATCGCCTCTGAATGCATTGTACTCGGGAAAACCTGTCAATTTGAGCATGTGTTTAAAGGGTATTATGAAACTTTTTCATCGCCAAGATCCTTGTTATTGTGTCCCAGGGCTTTGGTTTGCTTATTCATGAAGGCCCAGTGACATAAAAACGATAATGGATGACCTTGCATTTTCGTCAAAATTTCAACCATGGCCATAGGGACGGGTGAAATAGCTCAAGTGATGAAGTTGGATGTTCCTTCAAATGGCCATAACCTCGTAGCCATGTGTCCTAGCGTGATGATTAAGACAGTTTTGGAAAGGTATTGAAGTGTTCTACAAGATCTGTACATAGGTTAAAAGATCAAATTCATTTTTAGTCTAGTAAATGGCCTCTGAATGCATTGTACTCGGGAAAACCTGTCGATTTGAGCATGTATTTAAAGGGTAAAGTGACCCATTATGAAACTTTTTCATCGCCAAGATCCTTGTTATTGTGTCCCAGGGCTTTGGTTTGCTTATTCATGAAGGCCCAATGACATAAAAACGATAATGGATGACTTTGCATTTTCGTCAAAATTTCAACCATGGCCATAGGGACGGGTGAAAAAGCTCAAGTGATGTAGTTGGATGTTCCTTCAAATGGCCATAACTTCGTAGCCATGTGTCCTTGCGTGATGATTAAGACAGTTTTGGAAAGGTATTGAAGTGTTCTACAAGATCTAAACAAAGGTTAAAAGATCAAATTCATTTTTAGTCTAGTAAATCGCCTCTGAATGCATTGTACTCGGGAAAACCTGTCAATTTGAGCATGTGTTTAAAGGGTATTATGAAACTTTTTCATCGCCAAGATCCTTGTTATTGTGTCCCAGGGCTTTGATTTGCTTATTCATGAAGGCCCAATGACATAAAAACGATAATGGATGACCTTGCATTTTCGTCAAAATTTCAACCATGGCCATAGGGACGGGTTAGAAAGCTCAAGTGATGTAGTTGGATGTTCCTTCAAATGGCCATAACTTCGTAGCCATGTGTCCTAGCATGATGATTAAGACAGTTTTGGAAAGGTATTGAAGTGTTCTACAAGATCTAAACAAAGGTTAAAAGATCAAATTCATTTTTAGTCTAGTAAATCGCCTCTGAATGCATTGTACTCGGGAAAACCTGTCAATTTGAGCATGTGTTTAAAGGGTATTATGAAACTTTTTCATCGCCAAGATCCTTGTTATTGTGTCCCAGGGCTTTGGTTTGCTTATTCATGAAGGCCCAGTGACATAAAAACGATAATGGATGACCTTGCATTTTCGTCAAAATTTCAACCATGGCCATAGGGACGGGTGAAATAGCTCAAGTGATGTAGTTGGATGTTCCTTCAAATGGCCATAACTTCGTAGCCATGTGTCCTAGCATGATGATTAAGACAGTTTTGGAAAGGTATTGAAGTGTTCTACAAGATCTGTACATTGATTGAAAGATCAAAGTCACTTTCAGTGTAGTAAATGGCCTCTGAATGCATTGTACTCGGGAAAACCTGTCGATTTGCGCATGTATTTAAAGGGTAAAGTGACTCATTATGAAACTTTTTCATCGCCAAGATCCTTGTTATTGTGTCCCAGGGCTTTGATTTGCTTATTCATGAAGCCCCAATGACATACAAACGATAATGGATGACTTTGCATTTTCGTCAAAATTTCAACCATGGCCATAGGGACGGGTGAAAAAGCTCAAGTGATGTAGTTGGATGTTCCTTCAAATGGCCATAACCTCGTAGCCATGTGTCCTTGCGTGATGATTAAGACAGTTTTGGAAAGGTATTGAAGTGTTCTAGAAGATCTGTACAAAGGTTAAAAGATCAAATTCATTTTTAGTCTAGTAAATCGCCTCTGAATGCATTGTACTCGGGAAAACCTGTCAATTTGAGCATGTGTTTAAAGGGTATTATGAAACTTTTTCATCGCCAAGATCCTTGTTATTGTGTCCCAGGGCTTTGATTTGCTTATTCATGAAGGCCCAATGACATAAAAACGATAATGGATGACCTTGCATTTTCGTCAAAATTTCAACCATGGCCATAGGGACGGGTGAAATAGCTCAAGTGATGTAGTTGGATGTTCCTTCAAATGGCCATAACTTCGTAGCCATGTGTCCTAGCGTGATGATTAAGACAGTTTTGGAAAGGTATTGAAGTGGTCTACAAGATCTGTACATTGATTGAAAGATCAAAGTCACTTTCAGTGTAGTAAATGGCCTCTGAATGCATTGTACTCGGGAAAACCTGTCGATTTGAGCATGTGTTTAAAGGGTATTATGAAACTTTTTCATCGCCAAGATCCTTGTTATTGTGTCCCAGGGCTTTGGTTTGCTTATTCATGAAGGCCCAATGACATAAAAACGATAATGGATGACCTTGCATTTTCGTCAAAATTTCAACCATGGCCATAGGGACGGGTGAAATAGCTCAAGTGATGTAGTTGGATGTTCCTTCAAATGGCCATAACTTCGTAGCCATGTGTCCTTGCGTGATGATTAAGACAGTTTTGGAAAGGTATTGAAGTGTTCTACAAGATCTGTACAAAGGTTAAAAGAACAAATTCATTTTTAGTCTAGTAAATCGCCTCTGAATGCATTGTACTCGGGAAAACCTGTCAATTTGAGCATGTGTTTAAAGGGTATTATGAAACTTTTTCATCGCCAAGATCCTTGTTATTGTGTCCCAGGGCTTTGGTTTGCTTATTCATGAAGGCCCAGTGACATGAAAACGATAATGGATGACCTTGCATTTTCGTCAAAATTTCAACCATGGCCATAGGGACGGGTGAAATAGCTCAAGTGATGTAGTTGGATGTTCCTTCAAATGGCCATAACTTCGTAGCCATGTGTCCTAGCATGATGATTAAGACAGTTTTGGAAAGGTATTGAAGTGTTCTACAAGATCTGTACATTGATTGAAAGATCAAAGTCACTTTCAGTGTAGTAAATGGCCTCTGAATGCATTGTACTCGGGACAACCTGTCGATTTGCGCATGTATTTAAAGGGTATTATGAAACTTTTTCATCGCCAAGATCCTTGTTATTGTGTCCCAGGGCTTTGATTTGCTTATTCATGAAGCCCCAATGACATTAAAACGATAATGGATGACCTTGCATTTTCGTCAAAATTTCAACCATGGCCAAAGGGACGGGTGAAATAGCTCAAGTGATGTAGTTGGATGTTCCTTCAAATGGCCATAACCTCGTAGCCATGTGTCCTTGCGTGATGATTAAGACAGTTTTGGAAAGGTATTGAAGTATTCTAGAAGATCTGTACAAAGGTTAAAAGATCAAATTCATTTTTAGTCTAGTAAATCGCATCTGAATGCATTGTACTCGGGAAAACCTGTCAATTTGAGCATGTGTTTAAAGGGTATTATGAAACTTTTTCATCGCCAAGATCCTTGTTATTGTGTCCCAGGGCTTTGATTTGCTTATTCATGAAGCCCCAATGACATAAAAACGATAATGGATGACCTTGCATTTTCGTCAAAATTTCAACCATGGCCATAGGGACGGGTGAAATAGCTCAAGTGATGTAGTTGGATGTTCCTTCAAATGGCCATAACTTCGTAGCCATGTGTCCTAGCGTGATGATTAAGACAGTTTTGGAAAGGTATTGAAGTGGTCTACAAGATCTGTACATTGATTGAAAGATCAAAGTCACTTTCAGTGTAGTAAATGGCCTCTGAATGCATTGTACTCGGGACAACCTGTCGATTTGAGCATGTAATTAAAGGGTAAAGTGACTCATTATGAAACTTTTTCATCGCCAAGATCCTTGTTATTGTGTCCCAGGGCTTTGGTTTGCTTATTCATGAAGGCCCAATGACATAAAAACGATAATGGATGACTTTGCATTTTCGTCAAAATTTCAACCATGGCCATAGGGACGGGTGAAATAGCTCAAGTGATGTAGTTGGATGTTCCTTCAAATGGCCATAACTTCGTAGCCATGTGTCCTAGCATGATGATTAAGACAGTTTTGGAAAGGTATTGAAGTGTTCTACAAGATCTTAACATAGGTTAAAAGATCAAATTCATTTTTAGTCTAGTAAATGGCCTCTGAATGCATTGTACTCGGGAAAACCTGTCAATTTGAGCATGTGTTTAAAGGGTATTATGAAACTTTTTCATCGCCAAGATCCTTGTTATTGTGTCCCAGGGCTTTGGTTTGCTTATTCATGAAGGCCCAATGACATAAAAACGATAATGGATGACCTTGCATTTTCGTCAAAATTTCAACCATGGCCATAGGGACGGGTGAAATAGCTCAAGTGATGTAGTTGGATGTTCCTTCAAATGGCCATAACTTCGTAGCCATGTGTCCTTGCGTGATGATTAAGACAGTTTTGGAAAGGTATTGAAGTGGTCTACAAGATCTGCGCATAGGTTTAAAGATCAGAGTCACTGGTAGCCTAGTAAATGGCCTCTGAATGCATTGTACTCGGGAAAACCTGTCGATTTGAGCATGTATTTAAAGGGTAAAGTGACCCATTATGAAACTTTTTCATCGCCAAGATCCTTGTTATTGTGTCCCAGGGCTTTGATTTGCTTATTCATGAAGGCCCAATGACATAAAAACGATAATGGATGACTTTGCATTTTCGTCAAAATTTCAACCATGGCCATAGGGACGGGTGAAAAAGCTCAAGTGATGTAGTTGGATGTTCCTTCAAATGGCCATAACTTCGTAGCCATGAGTCCTAGCATGATGATTAAGACAGTTTTGGAAAGGTATTGAAGTGTTCTACAAGATCTGTACAAAGGTTTAAAGATCAAATTCATTTTTAGTCTAGTAAATCGCATCTGAATGCATTGTACTCGGGAAAACCTGTCAATTTGAGCATGTGTTTAAAGGGTATTATGAATCTTTTTCATCGCCAAGATCCTTGTTATTGTGTCCCAGGGCTTTGGTTTGCTTATTCATGCAGGCTCAATGACATAAAAACGATATTGGATGACCTTGCATTTTCGTCAAAATTTCAACCATGGCCATAGGGACGGGTGAAAAAGCTCAAGTGATGTAGTTGGATGTTCCTTCAAATGGCCATAACTTCGTAGCCATGTGTCCTAGCATGATGATTAAGACAGTTTTGGAAAGGTATTGAAGTGTTCTACAAGATCTGTACATTGATTGAAAGATCAAATTCATTTTTAGTCTAGTAAATCGCCTCTGAATGCATTGTACTCGGGAAAACCTGTCAATTTGAGCATGTGTTTAAAGGGTATTATGAAACTTTTTCATCGCCAAGATCCTTGTTATTGTGTCCCAGGGCTTTGGTTTGCTTATTCATGAAGGCTCAATGACATAAAAACGATAATGGATGACCTTGCATTTTCGTCAAAATTTCAACCATGGCCATAGGGACGGGTTAGAAAGCTCAAGTGATGTAGTTGGATGTTCCTTCAAATGGCCATAACTTCGTAGCCATGTGTCCTAGCATGATGATTAAGACAGTTTTGGAAAGATATTGAAGTGTTCTACAAGATCTGTACAAAGGTTTAAAGATCAAATTCATTTTTAGTCTAGTAAATCGCCTCTGAATGCATTGTACTCGGGAAAACCTGTCAATTTGAGCATGTGTTTAAAGGGTATTATGAAACTTTTTCATCGCCAAGATCCTTGTTATTGTGTCCCAGGGCTTTGGATTGCTTATTCATGAAGGCTCAATGACATAAAAACGATAATGGATGACCTTGCATTTTCGTCAAAATTTCAACCATGGCCATAGGGACGGGTGAAATAGCTCAAGTGATGTAGTTGGATGTTCCTTCAAATGGCCATAACTTCGTAGCCATGTGTCCTTGCGTGATGATTAAGACAGTTTTGGAAAGGTATTGAAGTGTTCTACAAGATCTGTACAAAGGTTAAAAGATCAAATTCATTTTTAGTCTAGTAAATCGCCTCTGAATGCATTGTACTCGGGAAAACCTGTCAATTAGAGCATGTGTTTAAAGGGTATTATGAAACTTTTTCATCGCCAAGATCCTTGTTATTGTGTCCCAGGGCTTTGGTTTGCTTATTCATGAAGGCCCAGTGACATAAAAACGATAATGGATGACCTTGCATTTTCGTCAAAATTTCAACCATGACCATAGGGACGGGTGAAATAGCTCAAGTGATGTAGTTGGATGTTCCTTCAAATGGCCATAACTTCGTAGCCATGTGTCCTAGCATGATGATTAAGACAGTTTTGGAAAGGTATTGAAGTGTTCTACAAGATCTGTACAAAGGTTAAAAGATCAAATTCATTTTTAGTCTAGTAAATCGCCTCTGAATGCATTGTACTCGGGAAAACCTGTCAATTTGAGCATGTGTTTAAAGGGTATTATGAAACTTTTTCATCGCCAAGATCCTTGTTATTGTGTCCCAGGGCTTTGGTTTGCTTATTCATGAAGGCCCAATGACATAAAAACGATAATGGATGACCTTGCATTTTCGTCAAAATTTCAACCATGGCCATAGGGACGGGTGAAAAAGCTCAAGTGATGTAGTTGGATGTTCCTTCAAATGGCCATAACTTCGTAGCCATGTGTCCTAGCGTGATGATTAAGACAGTTTTGGAAAGGTATTGAAGTGGTCTACAAGATCTGTACAAAGGTTAAAAGATCAAATTCATTTTTAGTCTAGTAAATCGCATCTGAATGCATTGTACTCGGGAAAACCTGTCAATTTGAGCATGTGTTTAAAGGGTATTATGAAACTTTTTCATCGCCAAGATCCTTGTTATTGTGTCCCAGGGCTTTGGTTTGCTTATTCATGAAGGCCCAATGACATAAAAACGATAATGGATGACCTTGCATTTTCGTCAAAATTTCAACCATGGCCATAGGGACGGGTGAAATAGCTCAAGTGATGTAGTTGGATGTTCCTTCAAATGGCCATAACTTCGTAGCCATGTGTCCTAGCATGATGATTAAGACAGTTTTGGAAAGGTATTGAGGTGTTCTACAAGATCTGTACAAAAATTAAAAGATCAAATTCATTTTTAGTCTAGTAAATCGCCTCTGAATGCATTATACTCGGGAAAACCTGTCAATTTGAGCATGTGTTAAAAGGGTATTATGAAACTTTTTCATCGCCAAGATCCTTGTTATTGTGTCCCAGGGCTTTGGTTTGCTTATTCATGAAGGCCCAATGACATAAAAACGATAATGGATGACCTTGCATTTTCGTCAAAATTTCAACCATGACCATAGGGACGGGTGAAATAGCTCAAGTGATGTAGTTGGATGTTCCTTCAAATGGCCATAACTTCGTAGCCATGTGTCCTAGCATGATGATTAAGACAGTTTTGGAAAGGTATTGAAGTGTTCTACAAGATCTGTACAAAGGTTAAAAGATCAAATTCATTTTTAGTCTAGTAAATCGCCTCTGAATGCATTGTACTCGGGAAAACCTGTCAATTTGAGCATGTGTTTAAAGGGTATTATGAAACTTTTTCATCGCCAAGATCCTTGTTATTGTGTCCCAGGGCTTTGGTTTGCTTATTCATGAAGGCGCAATGACATAAAAACGATAATGGATGACCTTGCATTTTCGTCAAAATTTCAACCATGGCCATAGGGACGGGTTAGAAAGCTCAAGTGATGTAGTTGGATGTTCCTTCAAATGGCCATAACTTCGTAGCCATGTGTCCTTGCGTGATGATTAAGACAGTTTTGGAAAGGTATTGAAGTGTTCTACAAGATCTGTACAAAGGTTAAAAGATCAAATTCATTTTTAGTCTAGTAAATCGCCTCTGAATGCATTGTACTCGGGAAAACCTGTCAATTTGAGCATGTGTTTAAGGGTATTATGAAACTTTTTCATCGCCAAGATCCTTGTTATTGTGTCCCAGGGCTTTGGTTTGCTTATTCATGAAGGCCCAATGACATAAAAACGATAATGGATGACCTTGCATTTTCGTCAAAATTTCAACCATGGCCATAGGGACGGGTGAAATAGCTCAAGTGATGTAGTTGGATGTTCCTTCAAATGGCCATAACTTCGTAGCCATGTGTCCTTGCGTGATGATTAAGACAGTTTTGGAAAGGTATTGAAGTGTTCTACAAGATCTGTACAAAGGTTAAAAGAACAAATTCATTTTTAGTCTAGTAAATCGCCTCTGAATGCATTGTACTCGGGAAAACCTGTCAATTTGAGCATGTATTTAAAGGGTAAAGTGACCCATTATGAAACTTTTTCATCGCCAAGATCCTTGTTATTGTGTCCCAGGGCTTTGGTTTGCTTATTCATGAAGGCCCAATGACATAAAAACGATAATGGATGACCTTGCATTTTCGTCAAAATTTCAACCATGGCCATAGGGACGGGTTAGAAAGCTCAAGTGATGTAGTTGGATGTTCCTTCAAATGGCCATAACTTCGTAGCCATGTGTCCTAGCGTGATGATTAAGACAGTTTTGGGAAGGTATTGAAGTGGTCTACAAGATCTGCGCATAGGTTTAATGATCAGAGTCACTGGTAGCCTAGTAAATGGCCTCTGAATGCATTGTACTCGGGAAAACCTGTCAATTTGAGCATGTGTTTAAAGGGTATTATGAAACTTTTTCATCGCCAAGATCCTTGTTATTGTGTCCCAGGGCTTTGGTTTGCTTATTCATGAAGGTGCAATGACATAAAAACGATAATGGATGACCTTGCATTTTCGTCAAAATTTCAACCATGGCCATAGGGACGGGTGAAAAAGCTCAAGTGATGTAGTTGGATGTTCCTTCAAATGGCCATAACTTCGTAGCCATGTGTCCTAGCATGATGATTAAGACAGTTTTGGAAAGGTATTGAAGTGTTCTACAAGATCTGTACAAAGGTTTAAAGATCAAATTCATTTTTAGTCTAGTAAATGGCCTCTGAATGCATTGTACTCGGGAAAACCTGTCAATTTGAGCATGTGTTTAAAGGGTATTATGAAACTTTTTCATCGCCAAGATCCTTGTTATTGTGTCCCAGGGCTTTGGTTTGCTTATTCATGAAGGCCCAGTGACATAAAAACGATAATGGATGACCTTGCATTTTCGTCAAAATTTCAACCATGGCCATAGGGACGGGTGAAATAGCTCAAGTGATGTAGTTGGATGTTCCTTCAAATGGCCATAACTTCGTAGCCATGTGTCCTAGCATGATGATTAAGACAGTTTTGGAAAGGTATTGAAGTGTTCTACAAGATCTGTACATTGATTGAACGATCAAAGTTACTTTTAGTGTAGTAAATGGCCTCTGAATGCATTGTACTCGGGAAAACCTGTCGATTTGCGCATGTATTTAAAGGGTAAAGTGACTCATTATGAAACTTTTTCATCGCCAAGATCCTTGTTATTGTGTCCCAGGGCTTTGGTTTGCTTATTCATGAAGCCCCAATGACATTAAAACGATAATGGATGACCTTGCATTTTCGTCAAAATTTCAACCATGGCCAAAGGGACGGGTGAAATAGCTCAAGTGATGTAGTTGGATGTTCCTTCAAATGGCCATAACTTCGTAGCCATGTGTCCTAGCGTGATGATTAAGACAGTTTTGGAAAGGTATTGAAGTGGTCTACAAGATCTGTACAAAGGTTAAAAGATCAAATTCATTTTTAGTCTAGTAAATCGCCTCTGAATGCATTGTACTCGGGAAAACCTGTCAATTTGAGCATGTGTTTAAAGGGTATTATGAAACTTTTTCATCGCCAAGATCCTTGTTATTGTGTCCCAGGGCTTTGGTTTGCTTATTCATGAAGGCCCAATGACATAAAAACGATAATGGATGACCTTGCATTTTCGTCAAAATTTCAACCATGGCCATAGGGACGGGTGAAAAAGCTCAAGTGATGTAGTTGGATGTTCCTTCAAATGGCCATAACTTCGTAGCCATGTGTCCTTGCGTGATGATTAAGACAGTTTTGGAAAAGTATTGAAGTGTTCTACAAGATCTGTACAAAGGTTAAAAGATCAAATTCATTTTTAGTCTAGTAGATCGCCTCTGAATGCATTGTACTCGGGAAAACCTGTCAATTTGAGCATGTGTTTAAAGGGTATTATGAAACTTTTTCATCGCCAAGATCCTTGTTATTGTGTCCCAGGGCTTTGATTTGCTTATTCATGAAGGCCCAATGACATAAAAACGATAATGGATGACCTTGCATTTTCGTCAAAATTTCAACCATGGCCATAGGGACGGGTGAAAAAGCTCAAGTGATGTAGTTGGATGTTCCTTCAAATGGCCATAACTTCGTAGCCATGTGTCCTAGCGTGATGATTGAGACAGTTTTGGGAAGGTATTGAAGTGGTCTACAAGATCTGTACATAGGTTTAAAGATCAAATTCACTTTTAGTCTAGTAAATGGCCTCTGAATGCATTGTACTCGGGAAAACCTGTCAATTTGAGCATGTGTTTAAAGGGTATTATGAAACTTTTTCATCGCCAAGATCCTTGTTATTGTGTCCCAGGGCTTTGGTTTGCTTATTCATGAAGGCCCAATGACATAAAAACGATAATGGATGACCTTGCATTTTCGTCAAAATTCCAACCATGGCCATAGGGACGGGTGAAATAGCTCAAGTGATGTAGTTGGATGTTCCTTCAAATGGCCATAACTTCGTAGCCATGTGTCCTAGCATGATGATTAAGACAGTTTTGGAAAGGTATTGAAGTGTTCTACAAGATCTGTACAAAGGTTAAAAGATCAAATTCACTTTTAGTCTAGTAAATGGCCTCTGAATGCATTGTACTCGGGAAAACCTGTCAATTTGAGCATGTGTTTAAAGGGTATTATGAAACTTTTTCATCGCCAAGATCCTTGTTATTGTGTCCCAGGGCTTTGGTTTGCTTATTCATGAAGGCCCAATGACATAAAAACGATAATGGATGACCTTGCATTTTCGTCAAAATTTCAACCATGGCCATAGGGACGGGTGAAATAGCTCAAGTGATGTAGTTGGATGTTCCTTCAAATGGCCATAACCTCGTAGCCATGTGTCCTAGCGTGATGATTAAGACAGTTTTGGAAAGGTATTGAAGTTGTCTACAAGATCTGTACATTGATTGAAAGATCAAAGTCACTTTCAGTGTAGTAAATGGCCTCTGAATGCATTGTACTCGGGACAACCTGTCGATTTGCGCATGTATTTAAAGGGTAAAGTGACCCATTATGAAACTTTTTCATCGCCAAGATCCTTGTTATTGTGTCCCAGGGCTTTGATTTGCTTATTCATGAAGGCCCAATGACATAAAAACGATAATGGATGACCTTGCATTTTCGTCAAAATTTCAACCATGGCCATAGGGACGGGTGAAAAAGCTCAAGTGATGTAGTTGGATGTTCCTTCAAATGGCGATAACTTCGTAGCCATGTGTCCTTGCGTGATGATTAAGACAGTTTTGAAAAGGTATTGAAGTGGTCTACAAGATCTGTACAAAGGTTAAAAGATCAAATTCATTTTTAGTCTAGTAAATCGCATCTGAATGCATTGTACTCGGGAAAACCTGTCAATTTGAGCATGTGTTTAAAGGGTATTATGAAACTTTTTCATCGCCAAGATCCTTGTTATTGTGTCCCAGGGCTTTGATTTGCTTATTCATGAAGGCCCAATGACATAAAAACGATAATGGATGACCTTGCATTTTCGTCAAAATTTCAACCATGGCCATAGGGACGGGTGAAATAGCTCAAGTGATGTAGTTGGATGTTCCTTCAAATGGCCATAACCTCGTAGCCATGTGTCCTAGCGTGATGATTAAGACAGTTTTGGAAAGGTATTGAAGTGGTCTACAAGATCTGTACATTGATTGAAAGATCAAAGTCACTTTCAGTGTAGTAAATGGCCTCTGAATGCATTGTACTCGGGACAACCTGTCGATTTGCGCATGTATTTAAAGGGTAAAGTGACCCATTATGAAACTTTTTCATCGCCAAGATCCTTGTTATTGTGTCCCAGGGCTTTGATTTGCTTATTCATGAAGGCCCAATGACATAAAAACGATAATGGATGACCTTGCATTTTCGTCAAAATTTCAACCATGGCCATAGGGACGGATGAGAAAGCTCAAGTGATGTAGTTGGATGTTCCTTCAAATGGCCATAACTTCGTAGCCATGTGTCCTAGCATGATGATTAAGACAGTTTTGGAAAGGTATTGAAGTGGTCTACAAGATCTGTACAAAGGTTAAAAGATCAAATTCATTTTTAGTCTAGTAAATCGCCTCTGAATGCATTGTACTCGGGAAAACCTGTCAATTTGAGCATGTATTTAAAGGGTAAAGTGACCCATTATGAAACTTTTTCATCGCCAAGATCCTTGTTATTGTGTCCCAGGACTTTGGGTTGCTTATTCATGAAGCCCCAATGACATAAGAACGATAATGGATGACCTTGCATTTTCGTCAAAATTTCAACCATGGCCATAGGGACGGATGAGAAAGCTCAAGTGATGTAGTTGGATGTTCCTTCAAATGGCCATAACTTCGTAGCCATGTGTCCTAGCATGATGATTAAGACAGTTTTGGAAAGGTATTGAAGTGGTCTACAAGATCTGTACAAAGGTTAAAAGATCAAATTCATTTTTAGTCTAGTAAATCGCCTCTGAATGCATTATACTCGGGAAAACCTGTCAATTTGAGCATGTGTTTAAAGGGTAATATGACCCATAAAGGTTAAGCTCAGAGCTTAGGAACATATAGTAAATTGCCTCTAAAGTTGAAGGTTTTGTGGAAAGTCTTCAAATGTGCTTCGAAGGACTATGACCCAGTATGAAACTTTTACATCGCCAAGATCCTTGTTATTGTGTCCCAGGGCTTTGGTTTGCTTATTCATGAAGGCCCAATGACATAAAAACGATAATGGATGACCTTGCATTTTCGTCAAAATTTCAACCATGGCCATAGGGACGGGTGAAAAAGCTCAAGTGATGTAGTTGGATGTTCCTTCAAATGGCCATAACCTCGTAGCCATGTGTCCTAGCGTGATGATTAAGACAGTTTTGGAAAGGTATTGAAGTGTTCTACAAGATCTGTACAAAGGTTAAAAGATCAAATTCATTTTTAGTCTAGTATATCGCCCCTGAATGCATTGTACTCGGGAAAACCTGTCAATTTGAGCATGTGTTTAAAGGGTATTATGAAACTTTTTCATCGCCAAGATCCTTGTTATTGTGTCCCAGGGCTTTGGTTTGCTTATTCATGAAGGCCCAATGACATAAAAACGATAATGGATGACCTTGCATTTTCGTCAAAATTTCAACCATGGCCATAGGGACGGGTGAAAAAGCTCAAGTGATGTAGTTGGATGTTCCTTCAAATGGCCATAACCTCGTAGCCATGTGTCCTAGCGTGATGATTAAGACAGTTTTGGAAAGGTATTGAAGTGTTCTACAAGATCTGTACAAAGGTTAAAAGATCAAATTCATTTTTAGTCTAGTATATCGCCCCTGAATGCATTGTACTCGGGAAAACCTGTCAATTTGAGCATGTGTTTAAAGGGTATTATGAAACTTTTTCATCGCCAAGATCCTTGTTATTGTGTCCCAGGGCTTTGATTTGCTTATTCATGAAGGCCCAATGACATAAAAACGATAATGGATGACCTTGCATTTTCGTCAAAATTTCAACCATGGCCATAGGGACGGGTGAAAAAGGTCAAGTGATGTAGTTGGATGTTCCTTCAAATGGCCATAACTTCGTAGCCATGTGTCCTTGCGTGATGATTAAGACAGTTTTGGAAAGGTATTGAAGTGGTCTACAAGATCTGTACATTGATTGAAAGATCAAAGTCACTTTCAGTGTAGTAAATGGCCTCTGAATGCATTGTACTCGGGAAAACCTGTCAATTTGAGCATGTGTTTAAAGGGTATTATGAAACTTTTTCATCGCCAAGATCCTTGTTATTGTGTCCCAGGGCTTTGATTTGCTTATTCATGAAGGCCCAATGACATAAAAACGATAATGGATGACCTTGCATTTTCGTCAAAATTTCAACCATGGCCATAGGGACGGGTGAAATAGCTCAAGTGATGTAGTTGGATGTTCCTTCAAATGGCCATAACCTCGTAGCCATGTGTCCTAGCGTGATGATTAAGACAGTTTTGGAAAGGTATTGAAGTGTTCTACAAGATCTGTACATTGATTGAAAGATCAAAGTCACTTTCAGTGTAGTAAATGGCCTCTGAATGCATTGTACTCGGGACAACCTGTCGATTTGCGCATGTATTTAAAGGGTAAAGTGACCCATTATGAAACTTTTTCATCGCCAAGATCCTTGTTATTGTGTCCCAGGGCTTTGATTTGCTTATTCATGAAGGCCCAATGACATAAAAACGATAATGGATGACCTTGCATTTTCGTCAAAATTTCAACCATGGCCATAGGGACGGGTGAAAAAGCTCAAGTGATGTAGTTGGATGTTCCTTCAAATGGCCATAACTTCGTAGCCATGTGTCCTTGCGTGATGATTAAGACAGTTTTGGAAAGGTATTGAAGTGGTCTACAAGATCTGTACAAAGGTTAAAAGATCAAATTCATTTTTAGTCTAGTATATCGCCCCTGAATGCATTGTACTCGAGAAAACCTGTCAATTTGAGCATGTGTTTAAAGGGTATTATGAAACTTTTTCATCGCCAAGATCCTTGTTATTGTGTCCCAGGGCTTTGATTTGCTTATTCATGAAGGCCCAATGACATAAAAACGATAATGGATGACCTTGCATTTTCGTCAAAATTTCAACCATGGCCATAGGGACGGGTGAAAAAGGTCAAGTGATGTAGTTGGATGTTCCTTCAAATGGCCATAACCTCGTAGCCATGTGTCCTAGCGTGATGATTAAGACAGTTTTGGAAAGGTATTGAAGTGGTCTACAAGATCTGTACATTGATTGAACGATCAAAGTTACTTTCAGTGTAGTAAATGGCCTCTGAATGCATTGTACTCGGGAAAACCTGTCGATTTGAGCATGTATTTAAAGGGTAAAGTGACCCATTATGAAACTTTTTCATCGCCAAGATCCTTGTTATTGTGTCCCAGGGCTTTGGTTTGCTTATTCATGAAGGCTCAATGACATAAAAACGATAATGGATGACCTTGCATTTTCGTCAAAATTTCAACCATGGCCATAGGGACGGGTGAAAAAGCTCAAGTGATGTAGTTGGATGTTCCTTCAAATGGCCATAACCTCGTAGCCATGTGTCCTAGCGTGATGATTAAGACAGTTTTGGAAAGGTATTGAAGTGGTCTACAAGATCTGTACATTGATTGGAAGATCAAAGTCACTTTCAGTGTAGTAAATGGCCTCTGAATGCATTGTACTCGGGAAAACCTGTCGATTTGAGCATGTATTTAAAGGGTAAAGTGACCCATTATGAAACTTTTTCATCGCCAAGATCCTTGTTATTGTGTCCCAGGGCTTTGATTTGCTTATTCATGAAGGCCCAATGACATTAAAACGATAATGGATGACCTTGCATTTTCGTCAAAATTTCAACCATGGCCATAGGGACGGGTGAAAAAGCTCAAGTGATGTAGTTGGATGTTCCTTCAAATGGCCATAACTTCGTAGCCATGTGTCCTTGCGTGATGATTAAGACAGTTTTGGAAAGGTATTGAAGTGTTCTACAAGATCTGTACAAAGGTTAAAAGATCAAATTCATTTTTAGTCTAGTAAATCGCATCTGAATGCATTGTACTCGGGAAAACCTGTCAATTTGAGCATGTGTTTAAAGGGTATTATGAAACTTTTTCATCGCCAAGATCCTTGTTATTGTGTCCCAGGGCTTTGATTTGCTTATTCATGAAGGCCCAATGACATAAAAACGATAATGGATGACCTTGCATTTTCGTCAAAATTTCAACCATGGCCATAGGGACGGGTGAAAAAGCTCAAGTGATGTAGTTGGATGTTCCTTCAAATGGCCATAACTTCGTAGCCATGTGTCCTAGCGTGATGATTGGAACAGTTTTGGAAAAGTATTGAAGTGTTCTACAAGATCTGTACAAAGGTTAAAAGATCAAATTCAGTTTTAGTCTAGTAAATCGCATCTGAATGCATTGTACTCGGGAAAACCTGTCAATTTGAGCATGTGTTTAAAGGGTATTATGAAACTTTTTCATCGCCAAGATCCTTGTTATTGTGTCCCAGGGCTTTGGTTTGCTTATTCATGAAGGCCCAATGACATAAAAACGATAATGGATGACCTTGCATTTTCGTCAAAATTTCAACCATGGCCATAGGGACGGGTGAAATAGCTCAAGTGATGAAGTTGGATGTTCCTTCAAATGGCCATAACCTCGTAGCCATGTGTCCTAGCGTGATGATTAAGACAGTTTTGGAAAGGTATTGAAGTGGTCTACAAGATCTGTACATTGATTGAACGATCAAAGTCACTTTCAGTGTAGTAAATGGCCTCTGAATGCATTGTACTTGGGAAAACCTGTCGATTTGAGCATGTATTTAAAGGGTAAAGTGACCCATTATGAAACTTTTTCATCGCCAAGATCCTTGTTATTGTGTCCCAGGGCTTTGATTTGCTTATTCATGAAGGCCCAATGACATAAAAACGATAATGGATGACCTTGCATTTTCGTCAAAATTTCAACCATGGCCATAGGGACGGGTGAAAAAGCTCAAGTGATGTAGTTGGATGTTCCTTCAAATGGCCATAACTTCATAGCCATGTGTCCTTGCGTGATGATTAAGACAGTTTTGGAAAGGTATTGAAGTGTTCTAGAAGATCTGTACAAAGGTTAAAAGATCAAATTCATTTTTAGTCTAGTAAATCGCCTCTGAATGCATTGTACTCGGGAAAACCTGTAAATTTGAGCATGTGTTTAAAGGGTATTATGAAACTTTTTCATCGCCAAGATCCTTGTTATTGTGTCCCAGGGCTTTGGTTTGCTTATTCATGAAGGCCCAATGACATAAAAACGATAATGGATGACCTTGCATTTTCGTCAAAATTTCAACCATGGCCATAGGGACGGGTGAAATAGCTCAAGTGATGTAGTTGGATGTTCCTTCAAATGGCCATAACTTCGTAGCCATGTGTCCTTGCGTGATGATTAAGACAGTTTTGGAAAGGTATTGAAGTGTTCTAGAAGATCTGTACAAAGGTTAAAAGATCAAATTCATTTTTAGTCTAGTAAATCGCCTCTGAATGCATTGTACTCGGGAAAACCTGTCAATTTGAGCATGTGTTTAAAGGGTATTATGAAACTTTTTCATCGCCAAGATCCTTGTTATTGTGTCCCAGGGCTTTGGTTTGCTTATTCATGAAGGCCCAATGACATAAAAACGATAATGGATGACCTTGCATTTTCGTCAAAATTTCAACCATGGCCATAGGGACGGGTGAAAAAGCTCAAGTGATGTAGTTGGATGTTCCTTCAAATGGCCATAACTTCGTAGCCATGTGTCCTAGCGTGATGATTAAGACAGTTTTGGAAAGGTATTGAAGTGGTCTACAAGATCTGTACATTGATTGAACGATCAAAGTCACTTTCAGTGTAGTAAATGGCCTCTGAATGCATTGTACTCGGGAAAACCTGTCGATTTGCGCATGTATTTAAAGGGTAAAGTGACCCATTATGAAACTTTTTCATCGCCAAGATCCTTGTTATTGTGTCCCAGGGCTTTGATTTGCTTATTCATGAAGGCCCAATGACATAAAAACGATAATGGATGACCTTGCATTTTCGTCAAAATTTCAACCATGGCCATAGGGACGGGTGAAAAAGCTCAAGTGATGTAGTTGGATGTTCCTTCAAATGGCCATAACTTCATAGCCATGTGTCCTTGCGTGATGATTAAGACAGTTTTGGAAAGGTATTGAAGTGTTCTACAAGATCTGTACAAAGGTTAAAAGATCAAATTCATTTTTAGTCTAGTAAATCGCCTCTGAATGCATTGTACTCGGGAAAACCTGTCAATTTGAGCATGTGTTTAAAGGGTATTATGAAACTTTTTCATCGCCAAGATCCTTGTTATTGTGTCCCAGGGCTTTGGTTTGCTTATTCATGAAGGCCCAATGACATAAAAACGATAATGGATGACCTTGCATTTTCGTCAAAATTTCAACCATGGCCATAGGGACGGGTGAAAAAGCTCAAGTGATGTAGTTGGATGTTCCTTCAAATGGCCATAACTTCGTAGCCATGTGTCCTTGCATGATGATTAAGACAGTTTTGGAAAGGTATTGAAGTGTTCTACAAGATCTGTACAAAGGGTAAAAGATCAAATTCATTTTTAGTCTAGTAAATCGCCTCTGAATGCATTGTACTCGGGAAAACCTGTCAATTTTAGCATGTGTTTAAAGGGTATTATGAAACTTTTTCATCGCCAAGATCCTTGTTATTGTGTCCCAGGGCTTTGGTTTGCTTATTCATGAAGGCCCAATGACATAAAAACGATAATGGATGACCTTGCATTTTCGTCAAAATTTCAACCATGGCCATAGGGACGGGTGAAATAGCTCAAGTGATGTAGTTGGATGTTCCTTCAAATGGCCATAACTTCGTAGCCATGTGTCCTAGCATGATGATTAAGACAGTTTTGGAAAGGTATTGAGGTGTTCTACAAGATCTGTACAAAGGTTTAAAGATCAAATTCATTTTTAGTCTAGTAAATCGCATCTGAATGCATTGTACTCGGGAAAACCTGTCAATTTGAGCATGTGTTTAAAGGGTATTATGAAACTTTTTCATCGCCAAGATCCTTGTTATTGTGTCCCAGGGCTTTGGTTTGCTTATTCATGAAGGCCCAGTGACATAAAAACGATAATGGATGACCTTGCATTTTCGTCAAAATTTCAACCATGGCCATAGGGACGGGTGAAATAGCTCAAGTGATGTAGTTGGATGTTCCTTCAAATGGCCATAACTTCGTAGCCATGTGTCCTTGCGTGATGATTAAGACAGTTTTGGAAAGGTATTGAAGTGTTCTACAAGATCTGTACAAAGGTTAAAAGATCAAATTCATTTTTAGTCTAGTAAATCGCCTCTGAATGCATTGTACTCGGGAAAACCTGTCAATTTGAGCATGTGTTTAAAGGGTATTATGAAACTTTTTCATCGCCAAGATCCTTGTTATTGTGTCCCAGGGCTTTGGTTTGCTTATTCATGAAGGCCCAATGACATAAAAACGATAATGGATGACCTTGCATTTTCGTCAAAATTTCAACCATGGCCATAGGGACGGGTGAAAAAGCTCAAGTGATGTAGTTGGATGTTCCTTCAAATGGCCATAACTTCGTAGCCATGTGTCCTAGCGTGATGATTAAGACAGTTTTGGAAAGGTATTGAAGTGGTCTACAAGATCTGTACATAGGTTTAAAGATCAAATTCGCTTTTAGTCTAGTAAATCGCCTCTGAATGCATTGTACTCGGGAAAACCTGTCAATTTGAGCATGTGTTTAAAGGGTATTATGAAACTTTTTCATCGCCAAGATCCTTGTTATTGTGTCCCAGGGCTTTGGTTTGCTTATTCATGAAGGCCCAGTGACATAAAAACGATAATGGATGACCTTGCATTTTCGTCAAAATTTCAACCATGGCCATAGGGACGGGTGAAAAAGCTCAAGTGATGTAGTTGGATGTTCCTTCAAATGGCCATAACTTCGTAGCCATGTGTCCTAGCATGATGATTAAGACAGTTTTGGAAAGGTATTGAAGTGTTCTACAAGATCTGTACATTGATTGAAAGATCAAAGTCACTTTCAGTGTAATAAATGGCCTCTGAATGCATTGTACTCGGGAAAACCTGTCGATTTGCGCATGTATTTAAAGGGTAAAGTGACTCATTATGAAACTTTTTCATCGCCAAGATCCTTGTTATTGTGTCCCAGGGCTTTGGTTTGCTTATTCATGAAGGCCCAGTGACATAAAAACGATAATGGATGACCTTGCATTTTCGTCAAAATTTCAACCATGGCCATAGGGACGGGTGAAATAGCTCAAGTGATGTAGTTGGATGTTCCTTCAAATGGCCATAACTTCGTAGCCATGTGTCCTAGCATGATGATTAAGACAGTTTTGGAAAGGTATTGAAGTGGTCTACAAGATCTGTACATTGATTGAACGATCAAAGTCATTTCCAGTGTAGTAAATGGCCTCTGAATGCATTGTACTCGGGAAAACCTGTCGATTTGAGCATGTATTTAAAGGGTAAAGTGACCCATTATGAAACTTTTTCATCGCCAAGATCCTTGTTATTGTGTCCCAGGGCTTTGGTTTGCTTATTCATGAAGGCCCAGTGACATAAAAACGATAATGGATGACCTTGCATTTTCGTCAAAATTTCAACCATGGCCATAGGGACGGGTGAAATAGCTCAAGTGATGTAGTTGGATGTTCCTTCAAATGGCCATAACTTCGTAGCCATGTGTCCCAGCATGATGATTAAGACAGTTTTGGAAAGGTATTGAAGTGTTCTACAAGATCTGTACATTGATTGAACGATCAAAGTCATTTCCAGTGTAGTAAATGGCCTCTGAATGCATTGTACTCGGGAAAACCTGTCGATTTGAGCATGTATTTAAAGGGTAAAGTGACCCATTATGAAACTTTTTCATCGCCAAGATCCTTGTTATTGTGTCCCAGGGCTTTGATTTGCTTATTCATGAAGGCCCAATGACATAAAAACGATAATGGATGACTTTGCATTTTCGTCAAAATTTCAACCATGGCCATAGGGACGGGTGAAAAAGCTCAAGTGATGTAGTTGGATGTTCCTTCAAATGGCCATAACTTCGTAGCCATGTGTCCTTGCGTGATGATTAAGACAGTTTTGGAAAGGTATTGAAGTGTTCTACAAGATCTGTACAAAGGTTAAAAGAACAAATTCATTTTTAGTCTAGTAGATCGCCTCTGAATGCATTGTACTCGGGAAAACCTGTCAATTTGAGCATGTGTTTAAAGGGTATTATGAAACTTTTTCATCGCCAAGATCCTTGTTATTGTGTCCCAGGGCTTTGGTTTGCTTATTCATGAAGGCCCAGTGACATAAAAACGATAATGGATGACCTTGCATTTTCGTCAAAATTTCAACCATGACCATAGGGACGGGTGAAATAGCTCAAGTGATGTAGTTGGATGTTCCTTCAAATGGCCATAACTTCGTAGCCATGTGTCCTAGCATGATGATTAAGACAGTTTTGGAAAGGTATTGAAGTGGTCTACAAGATCTGTACAAAGGTTAAAAGATCAAATTCATTTTTAGTCTAGTAAATCGCCTCTGAATGCATTGTACTCGGGAAAACCTGTCAATTTGAGCATGTGTTTAAAGGGTATTATGAAACTTTTTCATCGCCAAGATCCTTGTTATTGTGTCCCAGGGCTTTGGTTTGCTTATTCATGAAGGCCCAATGACATAAAAACGATAATGGATGACCTTGCATTTTCGTCAAAATTTCAACCATGGCCATAGGGACGGGTGAAAAAGCTCAAGTGATGTAGTTGGATGTTCCTTCAAATGGCCATAACTTCGTAGCCATGTGTCCTTGCGTGATGATTAAGACAGTTTTGGAAAGAAATTGAAGTGTTCTACAAGATCTGTACAAAGGTTAAAAGATCAAATTCATTTTTAGTCTAGTAAATCGCCTCTGAATGCATTGTACTCGGGAAAACCTGTAAATTTGAGCATGTGTTTAAAGGGTATTATGAAACTTTTTCATCGCCAAGATCCTTGTTATTGTGTCCCAGGGCTTTGGTTTGCTTATTCATGAAGGCCCAATGACATAAAAACGATAATGGATGACCTTGCATTTTCGTCAAAATTTCAACCATGGCCATAGGGACGGGTGAAAAAGCTCAAGTGATGTAGTTGGATGTTCCTTCAAATGGCCATAACTTCGTAGCCATGTGTCCTTGCGTGATGATTAAGACAGTTTTGGAAAGGTATTGAAGTGTTCTACAAGATCTGTACAAAGGTTAAAAGAACAAATTCATTTTTAGTCTAGTAAATCGCCTCTGAATGCATTGTACTCGGGAAAACCTGTCAATTTGAGCATGTGTTTAAAGGGTATTATGAAACTTTTTCATCGCCAAGATCCTTGTTATTGTGTCCCAGGGCTTTGGTTTGCTTATTCATGAAGGCCCAATGACATAAAAACGATAATGGATGACCTTGCATTTTCGTCAAAATTTCAACCATGGCCATAGGGACGGGTGAAAAAGCTCAAGTGATGTAGTTGGATGTTCCTTCAAATGGCCATAACTTCGTAGCCATGTGTCCTTGCGTGATGATTAAGACAGTTTTGGAAAGGTATTGAAGTGTTCTACAAGATCTGTACAAAGGTTTAAAGATCAAATTCATTTTTAGTCTAGTAAATCGCCTCTGAATGCATTGTACTCGGGAAAACCTGTCAATTTGAGCATGTGTTTAAAGGGTATTATGAAACTTTTTCATCGCCAAGATCCTTGTTATTGTGTCCCAGGGCTTTGGTTTGCTTATTCATGAAGGCTCAATGACATAAAAACGATAATGGATGACCTTGCATTTTCGTCAAAATTTCAACCATGGCCATAGGGACGGGTGAAAAAGCTCAAGTGATGTAGTTGGATGTTCCTTCAAATGGCCATAACTTCGTAGCCATGTGTCCTTGCGTGATGATTAAGACAGTTTTGGAAAGAAATTGAAGTGTTCTACAAGATCTGTACAAAGGTTAAAAGATCAAATTCATTTTTAGTCTAGTAAATCGCCTCTGAATGCATTGTACTCGGGAAAACCTGTAAATTTGAGCATGTGTTTAAAGGGTATTATGAAACTTTTTCATCGCCAAGATCCTTGTTATTGTGTCCCAGGGCTTTGGTTTGCTTATTCATGAAGGCCCAATGACATAAAAACGATAATGGATGACCTTGCATTTTCGTCAAAATTTCAACCATGGCCATAGGGACGGGTGAAAAAGCTCAAGTGATGTAGTTGGATGTTCCTTCAAATGGCCATAACTTCGTAGCCATGTGTCCTTGCGTGATGATTAAGACAGTTTTGGAAAGGTATTGAAGTGTTCTACAAGATCTGTACAAAGGTTAAAAGATCAAATTCATTTTTAGTCTAGTAAATCGCCTCTGAATGCATTGTACTCGGGAAAACCTGTCAATTTGAGCATGTGTTTAAAGGGTATTATGAAACTTTTTCATCGCCAAGATCCTTGTTATTGTGTCCCAGGGCTTTGGTTTGCTTATTCATGAAGGCTCAATGACATAAAAACGATAATGGATGACCTTGCATTTTCGTCAAAATTTCAACCATGGCCATAGGGACGGGTGAAATAGCTCAAGTGATGTAGTTGGATGTTCCTTCAAATGGCCATAACTTCGTAGCCATGTGTCCTTGCGTGATGATTAAGACAGTTTTGGAAAGGTATTGAAGTGTTCTACAAGATCTGTACAAAGGTTAAAAGAACAAATTCATTTTTAGTCTAGTAAATCGCCTCTGAATGCATTGTACTCGGGAAAACCTGTCAATTTGAGCATGTGTTTAAAGGGTATTATGAAACTTTTTCATCGCCAAGATCCTTGTTATTGTGTCCCAGGGCTTTGGTTTGCTTATTCATGAAGGCTCAATGACATAAAAACGATAATGGATGACCTTGCATTTTCGTCAAAATTTCAACCATGGCCATAGGGACGGGTGAAATAGCTCAAGTGATGTAGTTGGATGTTCCTTCAAATGGCCATAACTTCGTAGCCATGTGTCCTAGCATGATGATTAAGACAGTTTTGGAAAGGTATTGAAGTGTTCTACAAGATCTGTACAAAGGTTAAAAGATCAAATTCATTTTTAGTCTAGTAGATCGCCTCTGAATGCATTGTACTCGGGAAAACCTGTCAATTTGAGCATGTGTTTAAAGGGTATTATGAAACTTTTTCATCGCCAAGATCCTTGTTATTGTGTCCCAGGGCTTTGGTTTGCTTATTCATGAAGGCCCAGTGACATAAAAACGATAATGGATGACCTTGCATTTTCGTCAAAATTTCAACCATGACCATAGGGACGGGTGAAATAGCTCAAGTGATGTAGTTGGATGTTCCTTCAAATGGCCATAACTTCGTAGCCATGTGTCCTAGCATGATGATTAAGACAGTTTTGGAAAGGTATTGAAGTGTTCTACAAGATCTGTACAAAGCTTAAAAGATCAAATTCATTTTTAGTCTAGTAAATCGCCTCTGAATGCATTGTACTCGGGAAAACCTGTCAATTTGAGCATGTGTTTAAAGGGTATTATGAAACTTTTTCATCGCCAAGATCCTTGTTATTGTGTCCCAGGGCTTTGGTTTGCTTATTCATGAAGGCCCAATGACATAAAAACGATAATGGATGACCTTGCATTTTCGTCAAAATTTCAACCATGGCCATAGGGACGGGTGAAAAAGCTCAAGTGATGTAGTTGGATGTTCCTTCAAATGGCCATAACTTCGTAGCCATGTGTCCTTGCGTGATGATTAAGACAGTTTTGGAAAGGTATTGAAGTGTTCTACAAGATCTGTACAAAGGTTAAAAGAACAAATTCATTTTTAGTCTAGTAAATCGCCTCTGAATGCATTGTACTCGGGAAAACCTGTCAATTTGAGCATGTGTTTAAAGGGTATTATGAAACTTTTTCATCGCCAAGATCCTTGTTATTGTGTCCCAGGGCTTTGGTTTGCTTATTCATGAAGGCCCAATGACATAAAAACGATAATGGATGACCTTGCATTTTCGTCAAAATTTCAACCATGGCCATAGGGACGGGTGAAAAAGCTCAAGTGATGTAGTTGGATGTTCCTTCAAATGGCCATAACTTCGTAGCCATGTGTCCTAGCGTGATGATTAAGACAGTTTTGGAAAGGTATTGAAGTGGTCTACAAGATCTGTACATTGATTGAACGATCAAAGTCACTTTCAGTGTAGTAAATGGCCTCTGAATGCATTGTACTCGGGAAAACCTGTCGATTTGAGCATGTATTTAAAGGGTAAAGTGACCCATTATGAAACTTTTTCATCGCCAAGATCCTTGTTATTGTGTCCCAGGGCTTTGGTTTGCTTATTCATGAAGGCCCAGTGACATAAAAACGATAATGGATGACCTTGCATTTTCGTCAAAATTTCAACCATGGCCATAGGGACGGGTGAAATAGCTCAAGTGATGTAGTTGGATGTTCCTTCAAATGGCCATAACTTCGTAGCCATGTGTCCTTGCGTGATGATTAAGACAGTTTTGGAAAGGTATTGAAGTGTTCTACAAGATCTGTACAAAGGTTAAAAGATCAAATTCATTTTTAGTCTAGTAAATCGCCTCTGAATGCATTGTACTCGGGAAAACCTGTCAATTTGAGCATGTGTTTAAAGGGTATTATGAAACTTTTTCATCGCCAAGATCCTTGTTATTGTGTCCCAGGGCTTTGGTTTGCTTATTCATGAAGGCCCAATGACATAAAAACGATAATGGATGACCTTGCATTTTCGTCAAAATTTCAACCATGGCCATAGGGACGGGTGAAAAAGCTCAAGTGATGTAGTTGGATGTTCCTTCAAATGGCCATAACTTCGTAGCCATGTGTCCTAGCGTGATGATTAAGACAGTTTTGGAAAGGTATTGAAGTGGTCTACAAGATCTGTACATAGGTTTAAAGATCAAATTCACTTTTAGTCTAGTAAATCGCCTCTGAATGCATTGTACTCGGGAAAACCTGTCAATTTGAGCATGTGTTTAAAGGGTATTATGAAACTTTTTCATCGCCAAGATCCTTGTTATTGTGTCCCAGGGCTTTGGTTTGCTTATTCATGAAGGCCCAGTGACATAAAAACGATAATGGATGACCTTGCATTTTCGTCAAAATTTCAACCATGGCCATAGGGACGGGTGAAAAAGCTCAAGTGATGTAGTTGGATGTTCCTTCAAATGGCCATAACTTCGTAGCCATGTGTCCTAGCATGATGATTAAGACAGTTTTGGAAAGGTATTGAAGTGTTCTACAAGATCTGTACATTGATTGAAAGATCAAAGTCACTTTCAGTGTAATAAATGGCCTCTGAATGCATTGTACTCGGGAAAACCTGTCGATTTGCGCATGTATTTAAAGGGTAAAGTGACTCATTATGAAACTTTTTCATCGCCAAGATCCTTGTTATTGTGTCCCAGGGCTTTGATTTGCTTATTCATGAAGCCCCAATGACATAAAAACGATAATGGATGACTTTGCATTTTCGTCAAAATTTCAACCATGGCCATAGGGACGGGTGAAAAAGCTCAAGTGATGTAGTTGGATGTTCCTTCAAATGGCCATAACCTCGTAGCCATGTGTCCTTGCGTGATGATTAAGACAGTTTTGGAAAGGTATTGAAGTGTTCTAGAAGATCTGTACAAAGGTTAAAAGATCAAATTCATTTTTAGTCTAGTAAATCGCCTCTGAATGCATTGTACTCGGGAAAACCTGTCAATTTGAGCATGTGTTTAAAGGGTATTATGAAACTTTTTCATCGCCAAGATCCTTGTTATTGTGTCCCAGGGCTTTGGTTTGCTTATTCATGAAGGCCCAATGACATAAAAACGATAATGGATGACCTTGCATTTTCGTCAAAATTTCAACCATGGCCATAGGGACGGGTGAAATAGCTCAAGTGATGTAGTTGGATGTTCCTTCAAATGGCCATAACTTCGTAGCCATGTGTCCTAGCGTGATGATTAAGACAGTTTTGGAAAGGTATTGAAGTGGTCTACAAGATCTGTACATTGATTGAAAGATCAAAGACACTTTCAGTGTAGTAAATGGCCTCTGAATGCATTGTACTCGGGAAAACCTGTCGATTTGAGCATGTATTTAAAGGGTAAAGTGACCCATTATGAAACTTTTTCATCGCCAAGATCCTTGTTATTGTGTCCCAGGGCTTTGATTTGCTTATTCATGAAGGCCCAATGACATAAAAACGATAATGGATGACCTTGCATTTTCGTCAAAATTTCAACCATGGCCATAGGGACGGGTGAAAAAGCTCAAGTGATGTAGTTGGATGTTCCTTCAAATGGCCATAACTTCGTAGCCATGTGTCCTTGCGTGATGATTAAGACAGTTTTGGAAAGGTATTGAAGTGTTCTACAAGATCTGTACAAAGGTTAAAAGATCAAATTCATTTTTAGTCTAGTAAATCGCATCTGAATGCATTGTACTCGGGAAAACCTGTCAATTTGAGCATGTGTTTAAAGGGTATTATGAAACTTTTTCATCGCCAAGATCCTTGTTATTGTGTCCCAGGGCTTTGGTTTGCTTATTCATGAAGGCCCAGTGACATAAAAACGATAATGGATGACCTTGCATTTTCGTCAAAATTTCAACCATGACCATAGGGACGGGTGAAATAGCTCAAGTGATGTAGTTGGATGTTCCTTCAAATGGCCATAACTTCGTAGCCATGTGTCCTAGCATGATGATTAAGACAGTTTTGGAAAGGTATTGAAGTGTTCTACAAGATCTGTACAAAGGTTAAAAGATCAAATTCATTTTTAGTCTAGTAAATCGCCTCTGAATGCATTGTACTCGGGAAAACCTGTCAATTTGAGCATGTGTTTAAAGGGTATTATGAAACTTTTTCATCGCCAAGATCCTTGTTATTGTGTCCCAGGGCTTTGGTTTGCTTATTCATGAAGGCCCAGTGACATAAAAACGATAATGGATGACCTTGCATTTTCGTCAAAATTTCAACCATGGCCATAGGGACGGGTGAAATAGCTCAAGTGATGTAGTTGGATGTTCCTTCAAATGGCCATAACTTCGTAGCCATGTGTCCTAGCATGATGATTAAGACAGTTTTGGAAAGGTATTGAAGTGGTCTACAAGATCTGTACATTGATTGAACGATCAAAGTCATTTCCAGTGTAGTAAATGGCCTCTGAATGCATTGTACTCGGGAAAACCTGTCGATTTGAGCATGTATTTAAAGGGTAAAGTGACCCATTATGAAACTTTTTCATCGCCAAGATCCTTGTTATTGTGTCCCAGGGCTTTGGTTTGCTTATTCATGAAGGCCCAGTGACATAAAAACGATAATGGATGACCTTGCATTTTCGTCAAAATTTCAACCATGGCCATAGGGACGGGTGAAATAGCTCAAGTGATGTAGTTGGATGTTCCTTCAAATGGCCATAACTTCGTAGCCATGTGTCCCAGCATGATGATTAAGACAGTTTTGGAAAGGTATTGAAGTGTTCTACAAGATCTGTACATTGATTGAACGATCAAAGTCATTTCCAGTGTAGTAAATGGCCTCTGAATGCATTGTACTCGGGAAAACCTGTCGATTTGAGCATGTATTTAAAGGGTAAAGTGACCCATTATGAAACTTTTTCATCGCCAAGATCCTTGTTATTGTGTCCCAGGGCTTTGATTTGCTTATTCATGAAGGCCCAATGACATAAAAACGATAATGGATGACTTTGCATTTTCGTCAAAATTTCAACCATGGCCATAGGGACGGGTGAAAAAGCTCAAGTGATGTAGTTGGATGTTCCTTCAAATGGCCATAACTTCGTAGCCATGTGTCCTTGCGTGATGATTAAGACAGTTTTGGAAAGGTATTGAAGTGTTCTACAAGATCTGTACAAAGGTTAAAAGAACAAATTCATTTTTAGTCTAGTAGATCGCCTCTGAATGCATTGTACTCGGGAAAACCTGTCAATTTGAGCATGTGTTTAAAGGGTATTATGAAACTTTTTCATCGCCAAGATCCTTGTTATTGTGTCCCAGGGCTTTGGTTTGCTTATTCATGAAGGCCCAGTGACATAAAAACGATAATGGATGACCTTGCATTTTCGTCAAAATTTCAACCATGACCATAGGGACGGGTGAAATAGCTCAAGTGATGTAGTTGGATGTTCCTTCAAATGGCCATAACTTCGTAGCCATGTGTCCTAGCATGATGATTAAGACAGTTTTGGAAAGGTATTGAAGTGTTCTACAAGATCTGTACAAAGGTTAAAAGATCAAATTCATTTTTAGTCTAGTAAATCGCCTCTGAATGCATTGTACTCGGGAAAACCTGTCAATTTGAGCATGTGTTTAAAGGGTATTATGAAACTTTTTCATCGCCAAGATCCTTGTTATTGTGTCCCAGGGCTTTGGTTTGCTTATTCATGAAGGCCCAATGACATAAAAACGATAATGGATGACCTTGCATTTTCGTCAAAATTTCAACCATGGCCATAGGGACGGGTGAAAAAGCTCAAGTGATGTAGTTGGATGTTCCTTCAAATGGCCATAACTTCGTAGCCATGTGTCCTTGCGTGATGATTAAGACAGTTTTGGAAAGAAATTGAAGTGTTCTACAAGATCTGTACAAAGGTTAAAAGATCAAATTCATTTTTAGTCTAGTAAATCGCCTCTGAATGCATTGTACTCGGGAAAACCTGTAAATTTGAGCATGTGTTTAAAGGGTATTATGAAACTTTTTCATCGCCAAGATCCTTGTTATTGTGTCCCAGGGCTTTGGTTTGCTTATTCATGAAGGCCCAATGACATAAAAACGATAATGGATGACCTTGCATTTTCGTCAAAATTTCAACCATGGCCATAGGGACGGGTGAAAAAGCTCAAGTGATGTAGTTGGATGTTCCTTCAAATGGCCATAACTTCGTAGCCATGTGTCCTTGCGTGATGATTAAGACAGTTTTGGAAAAGTATTGAAGTGTTCTACAAGATCTGTACAAAGGTTAAAAGAACAAATTCATTTTTAGTCTAGTAAATCGCCTCTGAATGCATTGTACTCGGGAAAACCTGTCAATTTGAGCATGTGTTTAAAGGGTATTATGAAACTTTTTCATCGCCAAGATCCTTGTTATTGTGTCCCAGGGCTTTGGTTTGCTTATTCATGAAGGCCCAATGACATAAAAACGATAATGGATGACCTTGCATTTTCGTCAAAATTTCAACCATGGCCATAGGGACGGGTGAAAAAGCTCAAGTGATGTAGTTGGATGTTCCTTCAAATGGCCATAACTTCGTAGCCATGTGTCCTTGCGTGATGATTAAGACAGTTTTGGAAAGGTATTGAAGTGTTCTACAAGATCTGTACAAAGGTTAAAAGATCAAATTCATTTTTAGTCTAGTAAATCGCCTCTGAATGCATTGTACTCGGGAAAACCTGTCAATTTGAGCATGTGTTTAAAGGGTATTATGAAACTTTTTCATCGCCAAGATCCTTGTTATTGTGTCCCAGGGCTTTGGTTTGCTTATTCATGAAGACCCAATGACAGAAAAACGATAATGGATGACCTTGCATTTTCGTCAAAATTTCAACCATGGCCATAGGGACGGGTGAAATAGCTCAAGTGATGTAGTTGGATGTTCCTTCAAATGGCCATAACTTCGTAGCCATGTGTCCTTGCGTGATGATTAAGACAGTTTTGGAAAGGTATTGAAGTGTTCTACAAGATCTGTACAAAGGTTAAAAGAACAAATTCATTTTTAGTCTAGTAAATCGCCTCTGAATGCATTGTACTCGGGAAAACCTGTCAATTTGAGCATGTGTTTAAAGGGTATTATGAAACTTTTTCATCGCCAAGATCCTTGTTATTGTGTCCCAGGGCTTTGGTTTGCTTATTCATGAAGGCTCAATGACATAAAAACGATAATGGATGACCTTGCATTTTCGTCAAAATTTCAACCATGGCCATAGGGACGGGTGAAAAAGCTCAAGTGATGTAGTTGGATGTTCCTTCAAATGGCCATAACTTCGTAGCCATGTGTCCTAGCATGATGATTAAGACAGTTTTGGAAAGGTATTGAAGTGTTCTACAAGATCTGTACAAAGGTTAAAAGATCAAATTCATTTTTAGTCTAGTAGATCGCCTCTGAATGCATTGTACTCGGGAAAACCTGTCAATTTGAGCATGTGTTTAAAGGGTATTATGAAACTTTTTCATCGCCAAGATCCTTGTTATTGTGTCCCAGGGCTTTGGTTTGCTTATTCATGAAGGCCCAGTGACATAAAAACGATAATGGATGACCTTGCATTTTCGTCAAAATTTCAACCATGACCATAGGGACGGGTGAAATAGCTCAAGTGATGTAGTTGGATGTTCCTTCAAATGGCCATAACTTCGTAGCCATGTGTCCTAGCATGATGATTAAGACAGTTTTGGAAAGGTATTGAAGTGTTCTACAAGATCTGTACAAAGCTTAAAAGATCAAATTCATTTTTAGTCTAGTAAATCGCCTCTGAATGCATTGTACTCGGGAAAACCTGTCAATTTGAGCATGTGTTTAAAGGGTATTATGAAACTTTTTCATCGCCAAGATCCTTGTTATTGTGTCCCAGGGCTTTGGTTTGCTTATTCATGAAGGCCCAATGACATAAAAACGATAATGGATGACCTTGCATTTTCGTCAAAATTTCAACCATGGCCATAGGGACGGGTGAAAAAGCTCAAGTGATGTAGTTGGATGTTCCTTCAAATGGCCATAACTTCGTAGCCATGTGTCCTTGCGTGATGATTAAGACAGTTTTGGAAAGGTATTGAAGTGTTCTACAAGATCTGTACAAAGGTTAAAAGAACAAATTCATTTTTAGTCTAGTAAATCGCCTCTGAATGCATTGTACTCGGGAAAACCTGTCAATTTGAGCATGTGTTTAAAGGGTATTATGAAACTTTTTCATCGCCAAGATCCTTGTTATTGTGTCCCAGGGCTTTGGTTTGCTTATTCATGAAGGCCCAATGACATAAAAACGATAATGGATGACCTTGCATTTTCGTCAAAATTTCAACCATGGCCATAGGGACGGGTGAAAAAGCTCAAGTGATGTAGTTGGATGTTCCTTCAAATGGCCATAACTTCGTAGCCATGTGTCCTAGCGTGATGATTAAGACAGTTTTGGAAAGGTATTGAAGTGGTCTACAAGATCTGTACATTGATTGAACGATCAAAGTCACTTTCAGTGTAGTAAATGGCCTCTGAATGCATTGTACTCGGGAAAACCTGTCGATTTGAGCATGTATTTAAAGGGTAAAGTGACCCATTATGAAACTTTTTCATCGCCAAGATCCTTGTTATTGTGTCCCAGGGCTTTGATTTGCTTATTCATGAAGGCCCAATGACATAAAAACGATAATGGATGACCTTGCATTTTCGTCAAAATTTCAACCATGGCCATAGGGACGGGTGAAAAAGCTCAAGTGATGTAGTTGGATGTTCCTTCAAATGGCCATAACTTCATAGCCATGTGTCCTTGCGTGATGATTAAGACAGTTTTGGAAAGGTATTGAAGTGTTCTACAAGATCTGTACAAAGGTTAAAAGATCAAATTCATTTTTAGTCTAGTAAATCGCCTCTGAATGCATTGTACTCGGGAAAACCTGTCAATTTGAGCATGTGTTTAAAGGGTATTATGAAACTTTTTCATCGCCAAGATCCTTGTTATTGTGTCCCAGGGCTTTGGTTTGCTTATTCATGAAGGCCCAATGACATAAAAACGATAATGGATGACCTTGCATTTTCGTCAAAATTTCAACCATGGCCATAGGGACGGGTGAAAAAGCTCAAGTGATGTAGTTGGATGTTCCTTCAAATGGCCATAACTTCGTAGCCATGTGTCCTTGCATGATGATTAAGACAGTTTTGGAAAGGTATTGAAGTGTTCTACAAGATCTAAACAAAGCTTAAAAGATCAAATTCATTTTTAGTCTAGTAAATCGCCTCTGAATGCATTGTACTCGGGAAAACCTGTCAATTTGAGCATGTGTTTAAAGGGTATTATGAAACTTTTTCATCGCCAAGATCCTTGTTATTGTGTCCCAGGGCTTTGGTTTGCTTATTCATGAAGGCCCAGTGACATAAAAACGATAATGGATGACCTTGCATTTTCGTCAAAATATCAACCATGGCCATAGGGACGGGTGAAATAGCTCAAGTGATGTAGTTGGATGTTCCTTCAAATGGCCATAACCTCGTAGCCATGCGTCCTAGCGTGATGATTAAGACAGTTTTGGAAAGGTATTGAAGTGGTCTACAAGATCTGTACATTGATTGAACGATCAAAGTCACTTTCAGTGTAGTAAATGGCCTCTGAATGCATTGTACTCGGGAAAACCTGTCGATTTGAGCATGTATTTAAAGGGTAAAGTGACCCATTATGAAACTTTTTCATCGCCAAGATCCTTGTTATTGTGTCCCAGGGCTTTGATTTGCTTATTCATGAAGGCCCAATGACATAAAAACGATAATGGATGACTTTGCATTTTCGTCAAAATTTCAACCATGGCCATAGGGACGGGTGAAAAAGCTCAAGTGATGTAGTTGGATGTTCCTTCAAATGGCCATAACTTCATAGCCATGTGTCCTTGCGTGATGATTAAGACAGTTTTGGAAAGGTATTGAAGTGGTCTACAAGATCTGTACATAGGTTAAAAGATCAAATTCATTTTTAGTCTAGTAAATCGCCTCTGAATGCATTGTACTCGGGAAAACCTGTCAATTTGAGCATGTGTTTAAAGGGTATTATGAAACTTTTTCATCGCCAAGATCCTTGTTATTGTGTCCCAGGGCTTTGGTTTGCTTATTCATGAAGGCGCAATGACATAAAAACGATAATGGATGACCTTGCATTTTCGTCAAAATTTCAACCATGGCCATAGGGACGGGTGAAAAAGCTCAAGTGATGTAGTTGGATGTTCCTTCAAATGGCCATAACTTCGTAGCCATGTGTCCTTGCATGATGATTAAGACAGTTTTGGAAAGGTATTGAAGTGTTCTACAAGATCTGTACAAAGGGTAAAAGATCAAATTCATTTTTAGTCTAGTAAATCGCCTCTGAATGCATTGTACTCGGGAAAACCTGTCAATTTTAGCATGTGTTTAAAGGGTATTATGAAACTTTTTCATCGCCAAGATCCTTGTTATTGTGTCCCAGGGCTTTGGTTTGCTTATTCATGAAGGCCCAATGACATAAAAACGATAATGGATGACCTTGCATTTTCGTCAAAATTTCAACCATGGCCATAGGGACGGGTGAAATAGCTCAAGTGATGTAGTTGGATGTTCCTTCAAATGGCCATAACTTCGTAGCCATGTGTCCTAGCATGATGATTAAGACAGTTTTGGAAAGGTATTGAGGTGTTCTACAAGATCTGTACAAAGGTTAAAAGATCAAATTCATTTTTAGTCTAGTAAATCGCATCTGAATGCATTGTACTCGGGAAAACCTGTCAATTTGAGCATGTGTTTAAAGGGTATTATGAAACTTTTTCATCGCCAAGATCCTTGTTATTGTGTCCCAGGGCTTTGGTTTGCTTATTCATGAAGGCCCAGTGACATAAAAACGATAATGGATGACCTTGCATTTTCGTCAAAATTTCAACCATGGCCATAGGGACGGGTGAAATAGCTCAAGTGATGTAGTTGGATGTTCCTTCAAATGGCCATAACTTCGTAGCCATGTGTCCTTGCGTGATGATTAAGACAGTTTTGGAAAGGTATTGAAGTGTTCTACAAGATCTGTACAAAGGTTAAAAGATCAAATTCATTTTTAGTCTAGTAAATCGCCTCTGAATGCATTGTACTCGGGAAAACCTGTCAATTTGAGCATGTGTTTAAAGGGTATTATGAAACTTTTTCATCGCCAAGATCCTTGTTATTGTGTCCCAGGGCTTTGGTTTGCTTATTCATGAAGGCCCAATGACATAAAAACGATAATGGATGACCTTGCATTTTCGTCAAAATTTCAACCATGGCCATAGGGACGGGTGAAAAAGCTCAAGTGATGTAGTTGGATGTTCCTTCAAATGGCCATAACTTCGTAGCCATGTGTCCTAGCGTGATGATTAAGACAGTTTTGGAAAGGTATTGAAGTGGTCTACAAGATCTGTACATAGGTTTAAAGATCAAATTCGCTTTTAGTCTAGTAAATCGCCTCTGAATGCATTGTACTCGGGAAAACCTGTCAATTTGAGCATGTGTTTAAAGGGTATTATGAAACTTTTTCATCGCCAAGATCCTTGTTATTGTGTCCCAGGGCTTTGGTTTGCTTATTCATGAAGGCCCAGTGACATAAAAACGATAATGGATGACCTTGCATTTTCGTCAAAATTTCAACCATGGCCATAGGGACGGGTGAAAAAGCTCAAGTGATGTAGTTGGATGTTCCTTCAAATGGCCATAACTTCGTAGCCATGTGTCCTAGCATGATGATTAAGACAGTTTTGGAAAGGTATTGAAGTGTTCTACAAGATCTGTACATTGATTGAAAGATCAAAGTCACTTTCAGTGTAATAAATGGCCTCTGAATGCATTGTACTCGGGAAAACCTGTCGATTTGCGCATGTATTTAAAGGGTAAAGTGACTCATTATGAAACTTTTTCATCGCCAAGATCCTTGTTATTGTGTCCCAGGGCTTTGATTTGCTTATTCATGAAGCCCCAATGACATAAAAACGATAATGGATGACTTTGCATTTTCGTCAAAATTTCAACCATGGCCATAGGGACGGGTGAAAAAGCTCAAGTGATGTAGTTGGATGTTCCTTCAAATGGCCATAACCTCGTAGCCATGTGTCCTTGCGTGATGATTAAGACAGTTTTGGAAAGGTATTGAAGTGTTCTAGAAGATCTGTACAAAGGTTAAAAGATCAAATTCATTTTTAGTCTAGTAAATCGCCTCTGAATGCATTGTACTCGGGAAAACCTGTCAATTTGAGCATGTGTTTAAAGGGTATTATGAAACTTTTTCATCGCCAAGATCCTTGTTATTGTGTCCCAGGGCTTTGGTTTGCTTATTCATGAAGGCCCAATGACATAAAAACGATAATGGATGACCTTGCATTTTCGTCAAAATTTCAACCATGGCCATAGGGACGGGTGAAATAGCTCAAGTGATGTAGTTGGATGTTCCTTCAAATGGCCATAACTTCGTAGCCATGTGTCCTAGCGTGATGATTAAGACAGTTTTGGAAAGGTATTGAAGTGGTCTACAAGATCTGTACATTGATTGAAAGATCAAAGACACTTTCAGTGTAGTAAATGGCCTCTGAATGCATTGTACTCGGGAAAACCTGTCGATTTGAGCATGTATTTAAAGGGTAAAGTGACCCATTATGAAACTTTTTCATCGCCAAGATCCTTGTTATTGTGTCCCAGGGCTTTGATTTGCTTATTCATGAAGGCCCAATGACATAAAAACGATAATGGATGACCTTGCATTTTCGTCAAAATTTCAACCATGGCCATAGGGACGGGTGAAAAAGCTCAAGTGATGTAGTTGGATGTTCCTTCAAATGGCCATAACTTCGTAGCCATGTGTCCTTGCGTGATGATTAAGACAGTTTTGGAAAGGTATTGAAGTGTTCTACAAGATCTGTACAAAGGTTAAAAGATCAAATTCATTTTTAGTCTAGTAAATCGCATCTGAATGCATTGTACTCGGGAAAACCTGTCAATTTGAGCATGTGTTTAAAGGGTATTATGAAACTTTTTCATCGCCAAGATCCTTGTTATTGTGTCCCAGGGCTTTGGTTTGCTTATTCATGAAGGCCCAGTGACATAAAAACGATAATGGATGACCTTGCATTTTCGTCAAAATTTCAACCATGGCCATAGGGACGGGTGAAATAGCTCAAGTGATGTAGTTGGATGTTCCTTCAAATGGCCATAACTTCGTAGCCATGTGTCCTAGCATGATGATTAAGACAGTTTTGGAAAGGTATTGAAGTGGTCTACAAGATCTGTACATTGATTGAACGATCAAAGTCATTTCCAGTGTAGTAAATGGCCTCTGAATGCATTGTACTCGGGAAAACCTGTCGATTTGAGCATGTATTTAAAGGGTAAAGTGACCCATTATGAAACTTTTTCATCGCCAAGATCCTTGTTATTGTGTCCCAGGGCTTTGGTTTGCTTATTCATGAAGGCCCAATGACATAAAAACGATAATGGATGACTTTGCATTTTCGTCAAAATTTCAACCATGGCCATAGGGACGGGTGAAATAGCTCAAGTGATGTAGTTGGATGTTCCTTCAAATGGCCATAACTTCGTAGCCATGTGTCCTTGCGTGATGATTAAGACAGTTTTGGAAAGGTATTGAAGTGTTCTACAAGATCTGTACAAAGGTTAAAAGATGAAATTCATTTTTAGTCTAGTAAATCGCCTCTGAATGCATTGTACTCGGGAAAACCTGTCAATTTGAGCATGTGTTTAAAGGGTATTATGAAACTTTTTCATCGCCAAGATCCTTGTTATTGTGTCCCAGGGCTTTGGTTTGCTTATTCATGAAGGCCCAGTGACATAAAAACGATAATGGATGACCTTGCATTTTCGTCAAAATTTCAACCATGGCCATAGGGACGGGTGAAATAGCTCAAGTGATGTAGTTGGATGTTCCTTCAAATGGCCATAACTTCGTAGCCATGTGTCCCAGCATGATGATTAAGACAGTTTTGGAAAGGTATTGAAGTGTTCTACAAGATCTGTACATTGATTGAACGATCAAAGTCATTTCCAGTGTTGTAAATGGCCTCTGAATGCATTGTACTCGGGAAAACCTGTCGATTTGAGCATGTATTTAAAGGGTAAAGTGACCCATTATGAAACTTTTTCATCGCCAAGATCCTTGTTATTGTGTCCCAGGGCTTTGATTTGCTTATTCATGAAGGCCCAATGACATAAAAACGATAATGGATGACTTTGCATTTTCGTCAAAATTTCAACCATGGCCATAGGGACGGGTGAAAAAGCTCAAGTGATGTAGTTGGATGTTCCTTCAAATGGCCATAACTTCGTAGCCATGTGTCCTTGCGTGATGATTAAGACAGTTTTGGAAAGGTATTGAAGTGTTCTACAAGATCTGTACAAAGGTTAAAAGAACAAATTCATTTTTAGTCTAGTAGATCGCCTCTGAATGCATTGTACTCGGGAAAACCTGTCAATTTGAGCATGTGTTTAAAGGGTATTATGAAACTTTTTCATCGCCAAGATCCTTGTTATTGTGTCCCAGGGCTTTGGTTTGCTTATTCATGAAGGCCCAATGACATAAAAACGATAATGGATGACCTTGCATTTTCGTCAAAATTTCAACCATGGCCATAGGGACGGGTGAAAAAGCTCAAGTGATGTAGTTGGATGTTCCTTCAAATGGCCATAACTTCGTAGCCATGTGTCCTTGCGTGATGATTAAGACAGTTTTGGAAAGGTATTGAAGTGTTCTACAAGATCTGTACAAAGGTTAAAAATAAAATTCATTTTTAGTCTAGTAAATCGCCTCTGAATGCATTGTACTCGGGAAAACCTGTAAATTTGAGCATGTGTTTAAAGGGTATTATGAAACTTTTTCATCGCCAAGATCCTTGTTATTGTGTCCCAGGGCTTTGGTTTGCTTATTCATGAAGGCCCAATGACATAAAAACGATAATGGATGACCTTGCATTTTCGTCAAAATTTCAACCATGGCCATAGGGACGGGTGAAAAAGCTCAAGTGATGTAGTTGGATGTTCCTTCAAATGGCCATAACTTCGTAGCCATGTGTCCTTGCGTGATGATTAAGACAGTTTTGGAAAGGTATTGAAGTGTTCTACAAGATCTGTACAAAGGTTAAAAGATCAAATTCATTTTTAGTCTAGTAGATCGCCTCTGAATGCATTGTACTCGGGAAAACCTGTCAATTTGAGCATGTGTTTAAAGGGTATTATGAAACTTTTTCATCGCCAAGATCCTTGTTATTGTGTCCCAGGGCTTTGGTTTGCTTATTCATGAAGGCCCAATGACATAAAAACGATAATGGATGACCTTGCATTTTCGTCAAAATTTCAACCATGGCCATAGGGACGGGTTAGAAAGCTCAAGTGATGTAGTTGGATGTTCCTTCAAATGGCCATAACTTCGTAGCCATGTGTCCTAGCATGATGATTAAGACAGTTTTGGAAAGGTATTGAAGTGTTCTACAAGATCTGTACAAAGGTTTAAAGATCCAATTCATTTTTAGTCTAGTAAATCGCCTCTGAATGCATTGTACTCGGGAAAACCTGTCAATTTGAGCATGTGTTTAAAGGGTATTATGAAACTTTTTCATCGCCAAGATCCTTGTTATTGTGTCCCAGGGCTTTGGTTTGCTTATTCATGAAGGCTCAATGACATAAAAACGATAATGGATGACCTTGCATTTTCGTCAAAATTTCAACCATGGCCATAGGGACGGGTGAAATAGCTCAAGTGATGTAGTTGGATGTTCCTTCAAATGGCCATAACTTCGTAGCCATGTGTCCTTGCGTGATGATTAAGACAGTTTTGGAAAGGTATTGAAGTGTTCTACAAGATCTGTACAAAGGTTAAAAGATCAAATTCATTTTTAGTCTAGTAAATCGCCTCTGAATGCATTGTACTCGGGAAAACCTGTCAATTTGAGCATGTGTTTAAAGGGTATTATGAAACTTTTTCATCGCCAAGATCCTTGTTATTGTGTCCCAGGGCTTTGGTTTGCTTATTCATGAAGGCCCAGTGACATAAAAACGATAATGGATGACCTTGCATTTTCGTCAAAATTTCAACCATGACCATAGGGACGGGTGAAATAGCTCAAGTGATGTAGTTGGATGTTCCTTCAAATGGCCATAACTTCGTAGCCATGTGTCCTAGCATGATGATTAAGACAGTTTTGGAAAGGTATTGAAGTGTTCTACAAGATCTGTACAAAGCTTAAAAGATCAAATTCATTTTTAGTCTAGTAAATCGCCTCTGAATGCATTGTACTCGGGAAAACCTGTCAATTTGAGCATGTGTTTAAAGGGTATTATGAAACTTTTTCATCGCCAAGATCCTTGTTATTGTGTCCCAGGGCTTTGGTTTGCTTATTCATGAAGGCCCAATGACATAAAAACGATAATGGATGACCTTGCATTTTCGTCAAAATTTCAACCATGGCCATAGGGACGGGTGAAAAAGCTCAAGTGATGTAGTTGGATGTTCCTTCAAATGGCCATAACTTCGTAGCCATGTGTCCTTGCGTGATGATTAAGACAGTTTTGGAAAGGTATTGAAGTGTTCTACAAGATCTGTACAAAGGTTAAAAGATCAAATTCATTTTTAGTCTAGTAAATCGCCTCTGAATGCATTGTACTCGGGAAAACCTGTAAATTTGAGCATGTGTTTAAAGGGTATTATGAAACTTTTTCATCGCCAAGATCCTTGTTATTGTGTCCCAGGGCTTTGGTTTGCTTATTCATGAAGGCCCAATGACATAAAAACGATAATGGATGACCTTGCATTTTCGTCAAAATTTCAACCATGGCCATAGGGACGGGTGAAAAAGCTCAAGTGATGTAGTTGGATGTTCCTTCAAATGGCCATAACTTCGTAGCCATGTGTCCTTGCGTGATGATTAAGACAGTTTTGGAAAGGTATTGAAGTGTTCTACAAGATCTGTACAAAGGTTAAAAGATCAAATTCATTTTTAGTCTAGTAGATCGCCTCTGAATGCATTGTACTCGGGAAAACCTGTCAATTTGAGCATGTGTTTAAAGGGTATTATGAAACTTTTTCATCGCCAAGATCCTTGTTATTGTGTCCCAGGGCTTTGGTTTGCTTATTCATGAAGGCCCAATGACATAAAAACGATAATGGATGACCTTGCATTTTCGTCAAAATTTCAACCATGGCCATAGGGACGGGTTAGAAAGCTCAAGTGATGTAGTTGGATGTTCCTTCAAATGGCCATAACTTCGTAGCCATGTGTCCTAGCATGATGATTAAGACAGTTTTGGAAAGGTATTGAAGTGTTCTACAAGATCTGTACAAAGGTTTAAAGATCAAATTCATTTTTAGTCTAGTAAATCGCCTCTGAATGCATTGTACTCGGGAAAACCTGTCAATTTGAGCATGTGTTTAAAGGGTATTATGAAACTTTTTCATCGCCAAGATCCTTGTTATTGTGTCCCAGGGCTTTGGTTTGCTTATTCATGAAGGCTCAATGACAAAAAAACGATAATGGATGACCTTGCATTTTCGTCAAAATTTCAACCATGGCCATAGGGACGGGTGAAATAGCTCAAGTGATGTAGTTGGATGTTCCTTCAAATGGCCATAACTTCGTAGCCATGTGTCCTTGCGTGATGATTAAGACAGTTTTGGAAAGGTATTGAAGTGTTATACAAGATCTGTACAAAGGTTAAAAGAACAAATTCATTTTTAGTCTAGTAAATCGCCTCTGAATGCATTGTACTCGGGAAAACCTGTCAATTTGAGCATGTGTTTAAAGGGTATTATGAAACTTTTTCATCGCCAAGATCCTTGTTATTGTGTCCCAGGGCTTTGGTTTGCTTATTCATGAAGGCCCAATGACATAAAAACGATAATGGATGACCTTGCATTTTCGTCAAAATTTCAACCATGGCCATAGGGACGGGTGAAATAGCTCAAGTGATGTAGTTGGATGTTCCTTCAAATGGCCATAACTTCGTAGCCATGTGTCCTAGCATGATGATTAAGACAGTTTTGGAAAGGTATTGAAGTGTTCTACAAGATCTGTACATAGCTTAAAAGATCAAATTCATTTTTAGTCTAGTAAATCGCCTCTGAATGCATTGTACTCGGGAAAACCTGTCAATTTGAGCATGTGTTTAAAGGGTATTATGAAACTTTTTCATCGCCAAGATACTTGTTATTGTGTCCCAGGGCTTTGGTTTGCTTATTCATGAAGGCGCAATGACATAAAAACGATAATGGATGACCTTGCATTTTCGTCAAAATTTCAACCATGGCCATAGGGACGGGTTAGAAAGCTCAAGTGATGTAGTTGGATGTTCCTTCAAATGGCCATAACTTCGTAGCCATGTGTCCTAGCATGATGATTAAGACAGTTTTGGAAAGATATTGAAGTGTTCTACAAGATCTGTACAAAGGTTAAAAGATCAAATTCATTTTTAGTCTAGTAAATCGCCTCTGAATGCATTGTACTCGGGAAAACCTGTCAATTTGAGCATGTGTTTAAAGGGTATTATGAAACTTTTTCATCGCCAAGATCCTTGTTATTGTGTCCCAGGGCTTTGGTTTGCTTATTCATGAAGGCTCAATGACATTAAAACGATAATGGATGACCTTGCATTTTCGTCAAAATTTCAACCATGGCCATAGGGACGGGTGAAATAGCTCAAGTGATGTAGTTGGATGTTCCTTCAAATGGCCATAACTTCGTAGCCATGTGTCCTTGCGTGATGATTAAGACAGTTTTGGAAAGGTATTGAAGTGTTATACAAGATCTGTACAAAGGTTAAAAGAACAAATTCATTTTTAGTCTAGTAAATCGCCTCTGAATGCATTGTACTCGGGAAAACCTGTCAATTTGAGCATGTGTTTAAAGGGTATTATGAAACTTTTTCATCGCCAAGATCCTTGTTATTGTGTCCCAGGGCTTTGGTTTGCTTATTCATGAAGGCCCAATGACATAAAAACGATAATGGATGACCTTGCATTTTCGTCAAAATTTCAACCATGGCCATAGGGACGGGTGAAATAGCTCAAGTGATGTAGTTGGATGTTCCTTCAAATGGCCATAACTTCGTAGCCATGTGTCCTAGCATGATGATTAAGACAGTTTTGGAAAGGTATTGAAGTGTTCTACAAGATCTGTACATAGCTTAAAAGATCAAATTCATTTTTAGTCTAGTAAATCGCCTCTGAATGCATTGTACTCGGGAAAACCTGTCAATTTGAGCATGTGTTTAAAGGGTATTATGAAACTTTTTCATCGCCAAGATCCTTGTTATTGTGTCCCAGGGCTTTGGTTTGCTTATTCATGAAGGCCCAATGACATAAAAACGATAATGGATGACCTTGCATTTTCGTCAAAATTTCAACCATGGCCATAGGGACGGGTGAAATAGCTCAAGTGATGTAGTTGGATGTTCCTTCAAATGGCCATAACTTCGTAGCCATGTGTCCTAGCATGATGATTAAGACAGTTTTGGAAAGGTATTGAAGTGTTCTACAAGATCTGTACAAAGGTTTAAAGATCAAATTCATTTTTAGTCTAGTAAATCGCCTCTGAATGCATTGTACTCGGGAAAACCTGTCAATTTGAGCATGTGTTTAAAGGGTATTATGAAACTTTTTCATCGCCAAGATCCTTGTTATTGTGTCCCAGGGCTTTGGTTTGCTTATTTATGAAGGCTCAATGACAAAAAAACGATAATGGATGACCTTGCATTTTCGTCAAAATTTCAACCATGGCCATAGGGACGGGTGAAATAGCTCAAGTGATGTAGTTGGATGTTCCTTCAAATGGCCATAACTTCGTAGCCATGTGTCCTTGCGTGATGATTAAGACAGTTTTGGAAAGGTATTGAAGTGTTATACAAGATCTGTACAAAGGTTAAAAGAACAAATTCATTTTTAGTCTAGTAAATCGCCTCTGAATGCATTGTACTCGGGAAAACCTGTCAATTTGAGCATGTGTTTAAAGGGTATTATGAAACTTTTTCATCGCCAAGATCCTTGTTATTGTGTCCCAGGGCTTTGGTTTGCTTATTCATGAAGGCCCAATGACATAAAAACGATAATGGATGACCTTGCATTTTCGTCAAAATTTCAACCATGGCCATAGGGACGGGTGAAATAGCTCAAGTGATGTAGTTGGATGTTCCTTCAAATGGCCATAACTTCGTAGCCATGTGTCCTAGCATGATGATTAAGACAGTTTTGGAAAGGTATTGAAGTGTTCTACAAGATCTGTACATAGCTTAAAAGATCAAATTCATTTTTAGTCTAGTAAATCGCCTCTGAATGCATTGTACTCGGGAAAACCTGTCAATTTGAGCATGTGTTTAAAGGGTATTATGAAACTTTTTCATCGCCAAGATCCTTGTTATTGTGTCCCAGGGCTTTGGTTTGCTTATTCATGAAGGCCCAATGACATAAAAACGATAATGGATGACCTTGCATTTTCGTCAAAATTTCAACCATGGCCATAGGGACGGGTGAAATAGCTCAAGTGATGTAGTTGGATGTTCCTTCAAATGGCCATAACTTCGTAGCCATGTGTCCTAGCATGATGATTAAGACAGTTTTGGAAAGGTATTGAAGTGTTCTACAAGATCTGTACAAAGGTTAAAAGATCAAATTCATTTTTAGTCTAGTAAATCGCCTCTGAATGCATTGTACTCGGGAAAACCTGTCAATTTGAGCATGTGTTTAAAGGGTATTATGAAACTTTTTCATCGCCAAGATCCTTGTTATTGTGTCCCAGGGCTTTGGTTTGCTTATTCATGAAGGCTCAATGACATTAAAACGATAATGGATGACCTTGCATTTTCGTCAAAATTTCAACCATGGCCATAGGGACGGGTGAAATAGCTCAAGTGATGTAGTTGGATGTTCCTTCAAATGGCCATAACTTCGTAGCCATGTGTCCTTGCGTGATGATTAAGACAGTTTTGGAAAGGTATTGAAGTGGTCTACAAGATCTGTACATAGGTTTAAAGATCAAATTCACTTTTAGTCTAGTAAATGGCCTCTGAATGCATTGTACTCGGGAAAACCTGTCAATTTGAGCATGTGTTTAAAGGGTATTATGAAACTTTTTCATCGCCAAGATCCTTGTTATTGTGTCCCAGGGCTTTGGTTTGCTTATTCATTAAGGCGCAATGACATAAAAACGATAATGGATGACCTTGCATTTTCGTCAAAATTTCAACCATGGCCATAGGGACGGGTGAAATAGCTCAAGTGATGTAGTTGGATGTTCCTTCAAATGGCCATAACTTCGTAGCCATGTGTCCTAGCATGATGATTAAGACAGTTTTGGAAAGGTATTGAAGTGTTCTACAAGATCTGTACAAAGGTTTAAAGATCAAATTCATTTTTACTCTAGTAAATCGCCTCTGAATGCATTGTACTCGGGAAAACCTGTCAATTTGAGCATGTGTTTAAAGGGTATTATGAAACTTTTTCATCGCCAAGATCCTTGTTATTGTGTCCCAGGGCTTTGGTTTGCTTATTCATGAAGGCCCAATGACATAAAAACGATAATGGATGACCTTGCATTTTCGTCAAAATTTCAACCATGGCCATAGGGACGGGTGAAATAGCTCAAGTGATGTAGTTGGATGTTCCTTCAAATGGCCATAACTTCGTAGCCATGTGTCCTAGCGTGATGATTAAGACAGTTTTGGAAAGGTATTGAAGTGTTCTACAAGATCTGTACAAAGGTTAAAAGATCAAATTCATTTTTAGTCTAGTAAATCGCATCTGAATGCATTGTACTAAGGAAAACCTGTCAATTTGAGCATGTGTTTGAAGGGTATTATGAAACTTTTTCATCGCCAAGATCCTTGTTATTGTGTCCCAGGGCTTTGGTTTGCTTATTCATGAAGGCCCAGTGACATAAAAACGATAATGGATGACCTTGCATTTTCGTCAAAATTTCAACCATGACCATAGGGACGGGTGAAATAGCTCAAGTGATGTAGTTGGATGTTCCTTCAAATGGCCATAACTTCGTAGCCATGTGTTCTTGCGTGATGATTAAGACAGTTTTGGAAAGGTATTGAAGTGTTCTACAAGATCTGTACAAAGGTTAAAAGATCAAATTCATTTTTAGTCTAGTAAATCGCCTCTGAATGCATTGTACTCGGGAAAACCTGTCAATTTGAGCATGTGTTTAAAGGGTATTATGAAACTTTTTCATCGCCAAGATCCTTGTTATTGTGTCCCAGGGCTTTGGTTTGCTTATTCATGAAGGCCCAATGACATAAAAACGATAATGGATGACCTTGCATTTTCGTCAAAATTTCAACCATGGCCATAGGGACGGGTGAAAAAGGTCAAGTGATGTAGTTGGATGTTCCTTCAAATGGCCATAGCTTCGTAGCCATGTGGCCTAGCGTGATGATTAAGACAGTTTTGGTAAGGTATTGAAGTGGTTTACAAGATCTGTACATTGATTGAAAGATCAAAGTCACTTTCAGTGTAGTAAATGGCCTCTGAATGCATTGTACTCGGGAAAACCTGTCGATTTGAGCATGTATTTAAAGGGTAAAGTGACCCATTATGAAACTTTTTCATCGCCAAGATCCTTGTTATTGTGTCCCAGGGCTTTGGTTTGCTTATTCATGAAGCCCCAATGACATAAGAACGATAATGGATGACCTTGCATTTTCGTCAAAATTTCAACCATGGCCATAGGGACGGGTGAAATAGCTCAAGTGATGTAGTTGGATGTTCCTTCAAATGGCCATAACTTCGTAGCCATGTGTCCTAGCGTGATGATTAAGACAGTTTTGGAAAGGTATTGAAGTGGTCTACAAGATCTGTACATCGGTTAAAAGACCAAATTCACTTTTAGTCTAGTAAATCGCCTCTGAATGCATTGTACTCGGGAAAACCTGTAAATTTGAGCATGTGTTTAAAGGGTATTATGAAACTTTTTCATCGCCAAGATCCTTGTTATTGTGTCCCAGGGCTTTGGTTTGCTTATTCATGAAGGCCCAATGACATAAAAACGATAATGGATGACCTTGCATTTTCGTCAAAATTTCAACCATGGCCATAGGGACGGGTGAAAAAGCTCAAGTGATGTAGTTGGATGTTCCTTCAAATGGCCATAACTTCGTAGCCATGTGTCCTTGCATGATGATTAAGACAGTTTTGGAAAGGTATTGAAGTGTTCTACAAGATCTGTACAAAGGTTAAAAGATCAAATTAATTTTTAGTCTAGTAAATCGCCTCTGAATGCATTGTACTCGGGAAAACCTGTCAATTTGAGCATGTGTTTAAAGGGTATTATGAAACTTTTTCATCGCCAAGATCCTTGTTATTGTGTCCCAGGGCTTTGGTTTGCTTATTCATGAAGGCCCAATGACATAAAAACGATAATGGATGACCTTGCATTTTCGTCAAAATTTCAACCATGGCCATAGGGACGGGTGAAATAGCTCAAGTGATGTAGTTGGATGTTCCTTCAAATGGCCATAACTTCGTAGCCATGTGTCCTTGCGTGATGATTAAGACAGTTTTGGAAAGGTATTGAAGTGTTATACAAGATCTGTACAAAGGTTAAAAGAACAAATTCATTTTTAGTCTAGTAAATCGCCTCTGAATGCATTGTACTCGGGAAAACCTGTCAATTTGAGCATGTGTTTAAAGGGTATTATGAAACTTTTTCATCGCCAAGATCCTTGTTATTGTGTCCCAGGGCTTTGGTTTGCTTATTCATTAAGGCGCAATGACATAAAAACGATAATGGATGACCTTGCATTTTCGTCAAAATTTCAACCATGGCCATAGGGACGGGTGAAATAGCTCAAGTGATGTAGTTGGATGTTCCTTCAAATGGCCATAACTTCGTAGCCATGTGTTCTTGCGTGATGATTAAGACAGTTTTGGAAAGGTATTGAAGTGTTCTACAAGATCTGTACAAAGGTTAAAAGATCAAATTCATTTTTAGTCTAGTAAATGGCCTCTGAATGCATTGTACTCGGGAAAACCTATCAATTTGAGCATGTGTTTAAAGGGTATTATGAAACTTTTTCATCGCCAAGATCCTTGTTATTGTGTCCCAGGGCTTTGGTTTGCTTATTCATGAAGGCTCAATGACATTAAAACGATAATGGATGACCTTGCATTTTCGTCAAAATTTCAACCATGGCCATAGGGACGGGTGAAATAGCTCAAGTGATGTAGTTGGATGTTCCTTCAAATGGCCATAACTTCGTAGCCATGTGTCCTTGCGTGATGATTAAGACAGTTTTGGAAAGGTATTGAAGTGGTCTACAAGATCTGTACATAGGTTTAAAGATCAAATTCACTTTTAGTCTAGTAAATGGCCTCTGAATGCATTGTACTCGGGAAAACCTGTCAATTTGAGCATGTGTTTAAAGGGTATTATGAAACTTTTTCATCGCCAAGATCCTTGTTATTGTGTCCCAGGGCTTTGGTTTGCTTATTCATTAAGGCGCAATGACATAAAAACGATAATGGATGACCTTGCATTTTCGTCAAAATTTCAACCATGGCCATAGGGACGGGTGAAATAGCTCAAGTGATGTAGTTGGATGTTCCTTCAAATGGCCATAACTTCGTAGCCATGTGTTCTTGCGTGATGATTAAGACAGTTTTGGAAAGGTATTGAAGTGTTCTACAAGATCTGTACAAAGGTTAAAAGATCAAATTCACTTTTAGTCTAGTAAATGGCCTCTGAATGCATTGTACTCGGGAAAACCTATCAATTTGAGCATGTGTTTAAAGGGTATTATGAAACTTTTTCATCGCCAAGATCCTTGTTATTGTGTCCCAGGGCTTTGGTTTGCTTATTCATGAAGGCTCAATGACATTAAAACGATAATGGATGACCTTGCATTTTCGTCAAAATTTCAACCATGGCCATAGGGACGGGTGAAATAGCTCAAGTGATGTAGTTGGATGTTCCTTCAAATGGCCATAACTTCGTAGCCATGTGTTCTTGCGTGATGATTAAGACAGTTTTGGGAAGGTATTGAAGTGGTCTACAAGATCTGCGCATAGGTTTAAAGATCAGAGTCACTGGTAGCCTAGTAAATGGCCTCTGAATGCATTGTACTCGGGAAAACCTGTCAATTTGAGCATGTTTTTAAAGGGTAATATGACCCATAAAGGTTAAGCTCAGAGCAAAGGAACATATAGTAAATTGCCTCTGAAGTTGAAGGTTTTGTGGAAAGTCTTCAAATGTGCTTCGGGGGACTATGACCCAGTATGAAACTTTTACATCGCCAAGATCCTTGTTATTGTGTCCCAGGGCTTTGGTTTGCTTATTCATGAAGGCTCAATGACATAAAAACGATAATGGATGACCTTGCATTTTCGTCAAAATTTCAACCATGGCCATAGGGACGGGTGAAATAGCTCAAGTGATGTAGTTGGATGTTCCTTCAAATGGCCATAACTTCGTAGCCATGTGTTCTTGCGTGATGATTAAGACAGTTTTGGAAAGGTATTGAAGTGTTCTACAAGATCTGTACAAAGGTTAAAAGATCAAATTCATTTTTAGTCTAGTAAATCGCCTCTGAATGCATTGTACTCGGGAAAACCTGTCAATTTGAGCATGTGTTTAAAGGGTATTATGAAACTTTTTCATCGCCAAGATCCTTGTTATTGTGTCCCAGGGCTTTGGTTTGCTTATTCATGAAGGCCCAATGACATAAAAACGATAATGGATGACCTTGCATTTTCGTCAAAATTTCAACCATGGCCATAGGGACGGGTGAAATAGCTCAAGTGATGTAGTTGGATGTTCCTTCAAATGGCCATAACTTCGTAGCCATGTGTCCTAGCATGATGATTAAGACAGTTTTGGAAAGGTATTGAGGTGTTCTACAAGATCTGTACAAAGGTTAAAAGATCAAATTCACTTTTAGTCTAGTAAATGGCCTCTGAATGCATTGTACTCGGGAAAACCTATCAATTTGAGCATGTGTTTAAAGGGTATTATGAAACTTTTTCATCGCCAAGATCCTTGTTATTGTGTCCCAGGGCTTTGGTTTGCTTATTCATGAAGGCTCAATGACATTAAAACGATAATGGATGACCTTGCATTTTCGTCAAAATTTCAACCATGGCCATAGGGACGGGTGAAATAGCTCAAGTGATGTAGTTGGATGTTCCTTCAAATGGCCATAACTTCGTAGCCATGTGTCCTTGCGTGATGATTAAGACAGTTTTGGAAAGGTATTGAAGTGGTCTACAAGATCTGTACATAGGTTTAAAGATCAAATTCACTTTTAGTCTAGTAAATCGCCTCTGAATGCATTGTACTCGGGAAAACCTGTCAATTTGAGCATGTGTTTAAAGGGTATTATGAAACTTTTTCATCGCCAAGATCCTTGTTATTGTGTCCCAGGGCTTTGGTTTGCTTATTCATTAAGGCGCAATGACATAAAAACGATAATGGATGACCTTGCATTTTCGTCAAAATTTCAACCATGGCCATAGGGACGGGTGAAATAGCTCAAGTGATGTAGTTGGATGTTCCTTCAAATGGCCATAACTTCGTAGCCATGTGTCCTAGCATGATGATTAAGACAGTTTTGGAAAGGTATTGAAGTGTTCTACAAGATCTGTACAAAGGTTTAAAGATCAAATTCATTTTTACTCTAGTAAATCGCCTCTGAATGCATTGTACTCGGGAAAACCTGTCAATTTGAGCATGTGTTTAAAGGGTATTATGAAACTTTTTCATCGCCAAGATCCTTGTTATTGTGTCCCAGGGCTTTGGTTTGCTTATTCATGAAGGCCCAATGACATAAAAACGATAATGGATGACCTTGCATTTTCGTCAAAATTTCAACCATGGCCATAGGGACGGGTGAAATAGCTCAAGTGATGTAGTTGGATGTTCCTTCAAATGGCCATAACTTCGTAGCCATGTGTTCTTGCGTGATGATTAAGACAGTTTTGGAAAGGTATTGAAGTGTTCTACAAGATCTGTACAAAGGTTAAAAGATCAAATTCATTTTTAGTCTAGTAAATCGCCTCTGAATGCATTATACTCGGGAAAACCTGTCAATTTGAGCATGTGTTTAAAGGGTATTATGAAACTTTTTCATCGCCAAGATCCTTGTTATTGTGTCCCAGGGCTTTGGTTTGCTTATTCATGAAGCCCCAATGACATAAAAACGATAATGGATGACCTTGCATTTTCGTCAAAATTTCAACCATGGCCATAGGGACGGGTGAAAAAGCTCAAGTGATGTAGTTGGATGTTCCTTCAAATGGCCATAACTTCGTAGCCATGTGTCCTTGCGTGATGATTAAGACAGTTTTGGAAAGGTATTGAAGTGTTCTACAAGATCTGTACAAAGGTTAAAAGATCAAATTCATTTTTAGTCTAGTAAATCGCCTCTGAATGCATTGTACTCGGGAAAACCTGTCAATTTGAGCATGTGTTTAAAGGGTATTATGAAACTTTTTCATCGCCAAGATCCTTGTTATTGTGTCCCAGGGCTTTGGTTTGCTTATTCATGAAGGCCCAATGACATAAAAACGATAATGGATGACCTTGCATTTTCGTCAAAATTTCAACCATGGCCATAGGGACGGGTGAAAAAGGTCAAGTGATGTAGTTGGATGTTCCTTCAAATGGCCATAGCTTCGTAGCCATGTGGCCTAGCGTGATGATTAAGACAGTTTTGGTAAGGTATTGAAGTGGTTTACAAGATCTGTACATTGATTGAAAGATCAAAGTCACTTTCAGTGTAGTAAATGGCCTCTGAATGCATTGTACTCGGGAAAACCTGTCGATTTGAGCATGTATTTAAAGGGTAAAGTGACCCATTATGAAACTTTTTCATCGCCAAGATCCTTGTTATTGTGTCCCAGGGCTTTGGTTTGCTTATTCATGAAGCCCCAATGACATAAGAACGATAATGGATGACCTTGCATTTTCGTCAAAATTTCAACCATGGCCATAGGGACGGGTGAAATAGCTCAAGTGATGTAGTTGGATGTTCCTTCAAATGGCCATAACTTCGTAGCCATGTATCCTAGCGTGATGATTAAGACAGTTTTGGAAAGGTATTGAAGTGGTCTACAAGATCTGTACATCGGTTAAAAGACCAAATTCACTTTTAGTCTAGTAAATCGCCTCTGAATGCATTGTACTCGGGAAAACCTGTCAATTTGAGCATGTGTTTAAAGGGTATTATGAAACTTTTTCATCGCCAAGATCCTTGTTATTGTGTCCCAGGGCTTTGGTTTGCTTATTCATGAAGGCCCAATGACATAAAAACGATAATGGATGACCTTGCATTTTCGTCAAAATTTCAACCATGGCCATAGGGACGGGTGAAAAAGCTCAAGTGATGTAGTTGGATGTTCCTTCAAATGGCCATAACTTCGTAGCCATGTGTCCTTGCATGATGATTAAGACAGTTTTGGAAAGGTATTGAAGTGTTCTACAAGATCTGTACAAAGGTTAAAAGATCAAATTAATTTTTAGTCTAGTAAATCGCCTCTGAATGCATTGTACTCGGGAAAACCTGTCAATTTGAGCATGTGTTTAAAGGGTATTATGAAACTTTTTCATCGCCAAGATCCTTGTTATTGTGTCCCAGGGCTTTGGTTTGCTTATTCATGAAGGCCCAATGACATAAAAACGATAATGGATGACCTTGCATTTTCGTCAAAATTTCAACCATGGCCATAGGGACGGGTTAGAAAGCTCAAGTGATGTAGTTGGATGTTCCTTCAAATGGCCATAACTTCGTAGCCATGTGTCCTAGCATGATGATTAAGACAGTTTTGGAAAGGTATTGAAGTGTTCTACAAGATCTGTACAAAGGTTTAAAGATCAAATTCATTTTTACTCTAGTAAATCGCCTCTGAATGCATTGTACTCGGGAAAACCTGTCAATTTGAGCATGTGTTTAAAGGGTATTATGAAACTTTTTCATCGCCAAGATCCTTGTTATTGTGTCCCAGGGCTTTGGTTTGCTTATTCATGAAGGCCCAGTGACATAAAAACGATAATGGATGACCTTGCATTTTCGTCAAAATTTCAACCATGGCCATAGGGACGGGTTAGAAAGCTCAAGTGATGTAGTTGGATGTTCCTTCAAATGGCCATAACTTCGTAGCCATGTGTCCTAGCGTGATGATTAAGACAGTTTTGGGAAGGTATTGAAGTGGTCTACAAGATCTGCGCATAGGTTTAATGATCAGAGTCACTGAAAGCCTAGTAAATGGCCTCTGAATGCATTGTACTCGGGAAAACCTGTCAATTTGAGCATGTGTTTAAAGGGTATTATGAAACTTTTTCATCGCCAAGATCCTTGTTATTGTGTCCCAGGGCTTTGGTTTGCTTATTCATGAAGGCGCAATGACATAAAAACGTTAATGGATGACCTTGCATTTTCGTCAAAATTTCAACCATGGCCATAGGGACGGGTGAAAAAGCTCAAGTGATGTAGTTGGATGTTCCTTCAAATGGCCATAACTTCGTAGCCATGTGTCCTTGCGTGATGATTAAGACAGTTTTGGAAAGGTATTGAAGTGTTCTACAAGATCTGTACAAAGGTTTAAAGATCAAATTCATTTTTACTCTAGTAAATCGCCTCTGAATGCATTGTACTCGGGAAAACCTGTCAATTTGAGCATGTGTTTAAAGGGTATTATGAAACTTTTTCATCGCCAAGATCCTTGTTATTGTGTCCCAGGGCTTTGGTTTGCTTATTCATGAAGGCTCAATGACATAAAAACGATAATGGATGACCTTGCATTTTCGTCAAAATTTCAACCATGGCCATAGGGACGGGTGAAATAGCTCAAGTGATGTAGTTGGATGTTCCTTCAAATGGCCATAACTTCGTAGCCATGTGTCCCTGCGTGATGATTAAGACAGTTTTGGAAAGGTATTGAAGTGTTCTACAAGATCTGTACAAAGGTTAAAAGATCAAATTCATTTTTAGTCTAGTAAATCGCCTCTGAATGCATTGTACTCGGGATAACCTGTCAATTTGAGCATGTGTTTAAAGGGTATTATGAAACTTTTTCATCGCCAAGATCCTTGTTATTGTGTCCCAGGGCTTTGGTTTGCTTATTCATGAAGGCCCAGTGACATAAAAACGATAATGGATGACCTTGCATTTTCGTCAAAATTTCAACCATGGCCATAGGGACGGGTGAAATAGCTCAAGTGATGTAGTTGGATGTTCCTTCAAATGGCGATAACTTCGTAGCCATGTGTCCTAGCATGATGATTAAGACAGTTTTGGAAAGGTATTGAAGTGTTCTACAAGATCTGTACATTGATTGAAAGATCAAAGTCTTTTTTAGTGTAGTAAATGGCCTCTGAATGCATTGTACTCGGGAAAACCTGTCGATTTGCGCATGTATTTAAAGGGTAAAGTGACTCATTATGAAACTTTTTCATCGCCAAGATCCTTGTTATTGTGTCCCAGGGCTTTGGTTTGCTTATTCATGAAGCCCCAATGACATTAAAACGATAATGGATGACCTTGCATTTTCGTCAAAATTTCAACCATGGCCAAAGGGACGGGTGAAATAGCTCAAGTGATGTAGTTGGATGTTCCTTCAAATGGCCATAACTTCGTAGCCATGTGTCCTAGCGTGATGATTAAGACAGTTTTGGAAAGGTATTGAAGTGGTCTACAAGATCTGTACATTGATTGAACGATCAAAGTCACTTTCAGTGTAGTAAATGGCCTCTGAATGCATTGTACTCGGGAAAACCTGTCGATTTGCGCATGTATTTAAAGGGTAAAGTGACTCATTATGAAACTTTTTCATCGCCAAGATCCTTGTTATTGTGTCCCAGGGCTTTGGTTTGCTTATTCATGAAGGCTCAATGACATAAAAACGATAATGGATGACCTTGCATTTTCGTCAAAATTTCAACCATGGCCATAGGGACGGGTGAAAAAGCTCAAGTGATGTAGTTGGATGTTCCTTCAAATGGCCATAACTTCGTAGCCATGTGTCCTTGCGTGATGATTAAGACAGTTTTGGAAAGGTATTGAAGTGGTCTACAAGATCTGTACATAGGTTTAAAGATCAAATTCACTTTTAGTCTAGTAAATGGCCTCTGAATGCATTGTACTCGGGAAAACCTGTCAATTTGAGCATGTGTTTAAAGGGTATTATGAAACTTTTTCATCGCCAAGATCCTTGTTATTGTGTCCCAGGGCTTTGGTTTGCTTATTCATGAAGGCCCAATGACATAAAAACGATAATGGATGACCTTGCATTTTCGTCAAAATTTCAACCATGGCCATAGGGACGGGTGAAAAAGCTCAAGTGATGTAGTTGGATGTTCCTTCAAATGGCCATAACTTCGTAGCCATGTGTCCTTGCGTGATGATTAAGACAGTTTTGGAAAGGTATTGAAGTGTTATACAAGATCTGTACAAAGGTTAAAAGATCAAATTCATTTTTACTCTAGTAAATCGCCTCTGAATGCATTGTACTCGGGAAAACCTGTCAATTTGAGCATGTGTTTAAAGGGTATTATGAAACTTTTTCATCGCCAAGATCCTTGTTATTGTGTCCCAGGGCTTTGGTTTGCTTATTCATGAAGGCCCAATGACATAAAAACGATAATGGATGACCTTGCATTTTCGTCAAAATTCCAACCATGGCCATAGGGACGGGTGAAATAGCTCAAGTGATGTAGTTGGATGTTCCTTCAAATGGCCATACCTTCGTAGCCATGTGTCCTAGCATGATGATTAAGACAGTTTTGGAAAGGTATTGAAGTGGTCTACAAGATCTGTACATAGGTTTAAAGATCAAATTCACTTTTAGTCTAGTAAATGGCCTCTGAATGCATTGTACTCGGGAAAACCTGTCAATTTGAGCATGTGTTTAAAGGGTATTATGAAACTTTTTCATCGCCAAGATCCTTGTTATTGTGTCCCAGGGCTTTGGTTTGCTTATTCATGAAGGCCCAGTGACATAAAAACGATAATGGATGACCTTGCATTTTCGTCAAAATTTCAACCATGGCCATAGCGACGGGTGAAATAGCTCAAGTGATGTAGTTGGATGTTCCTTCAAATGGCCATAACCTCGTAGCCATGTGTCCTAGCGTGATGATTAAGACAGTTTTGGAAAGGTATTGAAGTGTTCTACAAGATCTGTACATTGATTGAAAGATCAAAGTCTTTTTTAGTGTAGTAAATGGCCTCTGAATGCATTGTACTCGGGAAAACCTGTCGATTTGAGCATGTATTTAAAGGGTAAAGTGACCCATTATGAAACTTTTTCATCGCCAAGATCCTTGTTATTGTGTCCCAGGGCTTTGATTTGCTTATTCATGAAGGCCCAATGACATAAAAACGATAATGGATGACCTTGCATTTTCGTCAAAATTTCAACCATGGCCATAGGGACGGGTGAAAAAGCTCAAGTGATGTAGTTGGATGTTCCTTCAAATGGCCATAACTTCGTAGCCATGTGTCCTAGCGTGATGATTAA